>NC_047149.1:9111163-9411163 GCF_009829125.3 Periophthalmus magnuspinnatus
TTTGTGCATTAAATGCATGTGAATGAAACAAAACACAACTCCAGGTATGTTTTTGATGAGGACACATCATAAAATATCAGAAAACAGTGTTATATGGGTCCTTTTAAAGTGTTTTTGTTGTTATTATTTTTTGTACATTAATATCAGACATAGATGCATTAAAAATCCATTGTATGTGGTTTATCAAAAAAAAGCAGTATTCTCAAAATGTAACAATATTTTTCTCACAACACGTACCAGTTTATTATATTAAGACTCCAAAGACCATGAGTGTGTGTGTCTCTAACATGTGTTTAACCTTCACCATCTGACCCTCTATTTGAAAGACAATTTGTTCTTCGTCTATGGCCCATGTCCCATCAATAGTATTTCTTAACCCTGTCTGCTAGTGTCGTTAAAATGGCATCGAGCTGCAAAAATTAAATATAAATTGCCTCATTGTGGAGTAATTAATCACAGTAATGGCATTTTTATTTATGATACGGGCAGCAGTGGACTGGGCTGGTGATCTGACTGCTCAATGACTAAAGGGTAGAACTGTTACATACATACAAGGAATTAACCTAATCTATCCTTCCTTCCATCTATCTATCCATCTATCCATAAATATAAGTAATAAATAGGACAAAATTGTGTATGCATGTTATGGCAGGGTATATTGTCTAAAAAGAGAGTTCATAATGATTTTTTTATGTGATTTCTTAACTGAATAGGTATCCAGTATGGAATCCTTTGTTCATATCAAAATTGAGTTTGACTTCTAAAAGGCTCTAAATTACACAAAATTGACTCCCTGGAGCACATGTGTCAAACTCAAGGCCCTCTGCATCATTTTATATGGCCCTCGACATGGTAAACTGAAAGGTATGATGGCCTTAAAATGTCATTTTATCAGGAGACACAGAGTTACACAGCCATATTTTCACATCTTTGCAAATGCATATGTCATATTTGTATCTTGAACAAGTAATGAATACAGGAACAGTTAATCAACAATTTAAAAAAGTAGTTAGTAGTTATTTTATATTTCACCCTTTGACGGCAGCCATTTTGCGGATGTGGCCTCGGTGAAAATTTGTTTGACATCCCTGTCCTGGAGCTTTTAGCCAAGTTATAATGCTGTTACCTCCTCAAAAACACACCTTTAGTTGTGTTTTGTTTCATTCACATACGTATTACGCATACGCATTCACATATTTGAGTAACCCTTTATTATTAGTGTGTCTACATCTCCAAAGCTCAGAACGCTCTCTTCCACCTTTTACGTTTAGTTCAGTAGAAATAGGAAAATCCAGGGCTGAAATTATCCAAATGATTCTGATGAAGGTTTATGGAGTTTAAAAACCTAATGGAGCACTTCCTGTATTACATGACATCACAAGATAGAATGAAATGTTTTCTGTTAGAAGAACTCACCCTAAATATACAGGGTTTGCATGCTTAACATTTGTGAATGAAACAAAACACAACTCAGGGTATGATTTTGATTTTGATGAAGAAACAACATTATGACATAGATCAGAAAACAGCGTAATATGGACCTTTTAATTACTATGGCAACAGTCCTAACTTTTCATCATTCTGAAACCCATGAATTTTTTATTACACCAGACTAACCAAACTAAACGAATCTTAACTTCTCCAATTCTAGACACCCCCGACCATCCCAAACCAGGCTGTGCGCTCCCCCCTCTCCCCGTACTCCTCCTCCGTGCCGCCCTCCTCTTCTCCTCCCTTCTCCTGGCTCTGCTCCTGCCCATATTCTCCCTCCTCATGGGGCTTACGGGCAGCGTGACCGGGGCCGCCATGACCCTGGTCCTCCCCTGCGTCTTCCACCTCCGGCTGCAGTGGCACGGCCTGACCGCACGGGGCAGGCTGACCGACGGGTGCGTGCTGGGGCTGGGGGTGCTGTGTAGTGCCTCCGGAGTGTTCTGTGCAGTGAAGAGACTGCTGCAGGCTGGACTGTGAGAAGTGAGAAGATATATGGTAACTGCTGAACAGGCGTTTTTACATTGTCGCTCGCGGCTCTTATGAGTTTTATAATGCTTTATCAGGGGGCAATTACATACAGTGAAACTTATTGATTTTAGAGGATTGATGTTGCTGTCAGCGGGTACATTAGTGCAATAGTGATTTACGAAACGTGCAATTCTTAAGATACTGTATTTTATTTAAAAGCACTACCTGATTTTTACTATCTTCAAAACGTCAAAACAATGAATTTATTTTAAACAGTTTGCAGTGGTCCAAAGTTATTCCTCACTTGCCTTACGCGTTCAGAACATTCAAATTATTCACCAGGATGAGTTTATAAGCGCATTTCACAACCTTCAGAGGCCAGAACGGAGTTTTGCGGATCACGGTAAAGGCTAACAATTAGCATGCTAACAGTGCACTTCCTACTTCTCACTGAGACCCAGAGAGCTGCTTTTACGCTACATCTGTACTAGGGCAAGACCAATTTTTGTATGTATTTTTATGTATTTAAACAAAATCATGAATTGTATTTTTATTTTTAATGACACACTATGTAACTTTCCTAGTGCTGTTTTGCTACGCGATTGTCTCCATGCACAACTTACTCTGCCTGGATCCACAGTGTAGCATTAAATCTATCTTAATTCCACGAAGATGAGCACGTGACACCTCCAAGACAAGATGCAGGTCAGATCTATGAAGAGGTGGGTACAGTATGAGTACATGTTTTACAAGGTATTTCTGAGCAATAAAACTCCTGTTATTGAGTAAAATGTAAAATAGATCAGTGTAATGCCAGACTGAGGAACTTTCCAGGTAAAGCACCACCCCTAGAAAAGTTACATATTGTGTCTTTAAGTGATATGATGAACACACAATTGTACACTAGCGAGCCATGATACATTTCACTTGCTTTGCCTCAATCATAGTAGTAATAACCATTATATAGTTGCATAAATACCACTGGCTGATAGTCCATGTGTTACTGTAGTATTTTAATGGTGGTAAGTACATATTCTCTAAGGGAGTATTGTCATTAAAGGCCCTGTATTCAATCTCTTTACATGTATTTCAGCAAAATTTGTCTCGCCTCAGTACCTAGTTTATGGTATAAGCAGCTCTTGAGGTCAAAAGTCCACTGTGCTCCATCTGCGTCTAATTAGAAAACATCTTCTTGCCCGATAATCAGTAAGTGCTCATTAGCATGCTTGTTAGATGTTGTTAGATTTACCGTCACAGCAAAACTCCATACTGGTCTCTGAGAGTTGTGAAAAGTGCTTATAAACTCATCACTGTGAATAATTAGGATGCTCAGAATGCATAAGGGAAGTGAGGAATAACTTTGGACTAGTGCAAACTGTTTAAAATGAAGTAAAATCAGTAAGTAAAACCATATCTGTAAAGGGAATGTTAGACCTTGAACAGACTATTGTGTTATATTATTAAATACTTACCTATATTTGCTCTGTGTATATTGTAGTGACTGTAAACAGCAGGGTTGTGTTAAGAAAACCATGATGTTTAACCCCTCTGAGAAAATGTACGAATGATTTTGAATAATACTGTATATAATAACATATCCCACTATTGCATCGCCTACTCTTGAATTCAAATAGAACATATTCGATTTAATAGCTGTGAACATACTAGAAATGTCAATATGTTAGTATATTTTAGTATGGTATTTCGTGAGCTGCCGGGGTTGGTGGTTCGCTTTCTGAATAATATAGAGCTGTTGTGTCCTTGGGCAAGACACTGAGAGAAGGTGTAAGCATTTCAATAAAAATACAGTACTTTCACTTTTAAATGTGGGCACCCATACATAGGATAAGATATATTGTTTTATATCTTGTCTCCATGGAAAAAAAAATACTGCTTTTCATAGAATGTTGTACAGTATGGCATTAAATGTCTGACATTTAATCAATTACACCCACAGGCACACACCGGTGCGCGCACACACACACACACACACTTTACAATTTACAAGTAAAAAAAAAACTTGAAAAAGTCACTGTGGCATCACCTGCACATCTCTATATGAAGATAAACAAAGAGGTCAACAGTGGCTCAGTTGGTAGAGTGTTTGTCCACTTATCAGAAGATTGGCAGTTTGAATCCCAATCTTGGCATAAACATCATTGGTTGAGCAGTCATACAACTGTGTCTGTGTGCACTGGTGTATGTGTGTCTGCCAATGGTGGATGAAGTACTGAATTTTATTACTCAAGCAAAAGTACAGATACAGATGAGAATAAAAAAACAAGTAAAAGTAACACATGAAAAAATTAAAAAATGTACTTGAAGAGTAAAAAGTAAAAATATTTCACATAAGTGTTGTTCATTTGTTTAAATATTTAATGTAGTAATATTGATTTAAAAACATTTTACTCAGCACTAGCAATACAAATCAATTTCAGAATTTCTCTTATGAATTTTGTGTATTTATTTTTGTTTGTTTAGACGAAAATTGAACTCAAAAACTTTAGTCTGGATGTTACCTCAAACATGGTAAAAATAACCCCTCAAATCATATGAACACAAAGTACTTTTTACTTTTCAGTTCAGTTAAAAAATGTAGTGGAGTAGAAAGTACAGATACTGCTCTCAAATGTAATGAAGTAAAAGTAAAAAGTACCCATTTACCTGAAAATTTGACTTTCGAGTACTTGTTTTTCTCTGTTCCCTTCCACCAGTGCATATTGCACCTTTAATGCGTCTGTTTCTTACTCACCAGAACTGATCTTTTTGCACTCACTAATGAAGTTAAAACATCTCATTAAATGTATACATTGTACAGAGTATACTTGTGTGATGGTAGTGCACATATGTCTGAGTGAGTAGGAGTCTTATTGTCTTTGTTTGAACATCTGTTTGTGAGTTGGTAGTCGCAGGCTGCAGTGAGAGGAACAAGAGGATAAAAGTGTTTTATTTAGCACACTAAAAAGTCTATGAAAACAACTGTAGGGAGGAGTGAGTAAAGGACATGGAACAAAGTGTTTAAAGGAAGCAGAAGATTTTGATTTTAAATTCCACATGTGTGACCCCACTGTGTCCCCAGATGAGGACAAAAAGCTTTATTTGTTCAAATCAAATATGGATGTTTTGAATAACAATTGTAATGCTTCTTAATTACAAAAACACTGAACATGATGGACAAGTTGTTTATGTTGTAGTTTGGCATTTTGGTTATCAATCAGAAAGCAGAATGGGCCTCACATGAGTTTTAGAAGTTGCCAGTACCAATGCTGAAATCCATTTGGTTTAAACATAAAATGCCTCTCTCTGATCTGACTCTTCACCATCTAAACTCCAGCACCTGCAGACGATCATGAGTCAGTGCTAGTGCAGCCTCTGCAGCTCAGGGAGTGAATTCTGGAGGTTCTGAGATTGAACTTGTATGTGTCCTGTATCTGCAGTTTAAGGGATTGTCAACCCAGGTTCAGTTGTGATTGTAGTCCCCTTTTTGAAACTGTAAGAGGACAAACTACAGTTCTTTAAGGAGGAAAAGTTAGAGGAGAATTTCAAAAGTGAACTATGGATTAGTGCACACTTGGTGACAGAGGATATGTTTATATATTAACACACACATCAAAAATCTGAACATGATCTGATTTCTTGTCACATTATTGACGTGTCATGTAAACAGTTACATGTGATGGGAGTAATCTGATGTCTTTCACATCTGTGCAGGTTTGGACAAGGAAAATGGTGCAAAAATATAAATGAAGGAGAAAATGTTCACGATAGAGAGAATTATTATAGAAAGAGAAAATTATTTTAAAATTCAATGTACTTCCAATGTGTCTTCCCAACATAAGTTACTCTACAAATCCACAGACTAACTGGGACATGAAATTTTGGATGCTCACACATCTCATTATTGGGTTAAACTAAATGTATACTTTGATGTACTGTTGAGTGAGTTTTTACATTTGTAGCTCTGATGTGTTTTCTAAGACTTTATCACAGTGCTGTTACATACAGTGAAAAGTATTGATTTTACTGGATTGATGCTGCCGTCTGTGGAAACATTAGTGCAACAGGGATTTATCGTCATCATTCTTCAGATATCTTATTTTTGTGTTTTGTTTCATTTCCATGTATCGTTTATTATTTACAAAATGTGTTATAAAATGAATCCAGAAAATTGTGGTTGTTATTGATGTAGAAAATGTATCAATAGATGGGGTATTATGCAAAATCAACTTATTGGAGCATTCTACCATGTTATAATGTTGTTGCCTCATCAAAAACATGGTTGTAGATGTAATCCACGCATGTTTGAGCAATGTAGTGATCTCTCCCAGGCACTATTTGAACCCTCCTTATGGTTAGCAGTATGTAAAAGATATAAAATACCAAACAATGCACTACAACTTCACTAACCTGGCGTGATCTGCAGTAGTATCATTAACAAGATGTACACTGGCTGCGCTCTGAAGGGGGAGTGACTTAGCATCAGAGCGTCAAAAACAAAACTGAAACTAATAAAATATTTTAATACATTTTTTGGGGCAAATTTAGCATTTTTAAAACAATAAAAAGTAACATGGTGTGTTAAATAAGTTGTGTTAGAAAGGAATGCCCAAAGTAAAACACCTCTTTAAAGCGAGAAGAGGCTCATTTGTAGAGCTAATAAAAGCCACAGCTGAAACCCTATACTATGGGATACAGTGGTGACAGGAACTCCCACTAATATCACGAGACAATAAAGACATGCTGGGGCAATACAAAATATTCATAACAGTAACTATAGCAACAATGGGAGGCACAGAGACACTGTAGGATTTCATATAGTGTCTCTCATCATTTTTACTCAGTTATATTTTAATCCATGTTTGAGTAATCCTGTATTGTCCTGCATTTGAAGATTGAGAAGTCAGAAAAGTGTTGTTTTCACCTACCCCCTATCTCCGCCCCCTGCTCTGTACCGCCTTGTGTTGAACATGCAGATTAAAAGTGTTGTTATAATAAAGTGTTACCTGTTTTGTCATCTTTAATTTACATTTTGTATCATTACCTTTACTTACATACATGTACATTAACACTCTAACAGAAACTCCACTCTGATAATGGCATTTAAACTCACGAAAGTTGGGTACAGCCAAAAATTGTATTCAAGAAGAATGTTAAAAATAATATTACTCAAATAGAAGTACAAAGTAGTGGTCCGAGTATATGGAAACTACTACTCAAGTAAGAGTAACTTAAAGTAACCGTTGCAGCCTAACATCTGATTTATAATTTGAAGTCTCAATCATAACAAATAATGCACTCAAGTAAGAGCACTGTTACTTCAATAAAAATATTACTCAAGTAGGAGTAAAAGTATGCTGTTAGAAAAGTACTCTGAAAACTAGAATTTCGCAAGTAAATGTAACTGAGCAGGCTAAATGTGAGTTCTAAATGTGAATGCTACCCACCTCAGTGCTTTGATACTTTCTTGGTCTTTAGTCCTCTCACTTTCCCATGATCCCCTCCTCCCTCTCTCTCTCTCTTCTCCTCTTTCACTCTCTCTCTCTTCTCCTCTTTCTTGTAGTCGCTGTTACAAACGGTCTCTCGTGTCTGGTTTCACTCACAGAGCCTCCTCACAGACGACAGGGCCACAGCACCTGTCGCCTCCTGGGGGGGTAAGGTAAGAGAGAAAGTGAGAGACACGGAGGGGGTGAGGGGGACTGAGAGAGCAGAAGGGGGGAGGGAGAGATATAGAGGAGGACTGAGAAGAAGGGAGAGAGATGAAGAGGAGGGAGAGGAAGAAGGGAGTGTGAGAGGGGGCAGGAGGGAGGGGAGTGCGAGGTGGCCAGAGAGCGAGGGAGAGGAGAGAGGGGATGGAGAGCGAGGGAGAGGGGGTGAGAGAGTAGAGGGAGAGAGGGGAGTGAATGAACGAAGGAGCAGAGTGAAAGAAGGGGCGAGAACGAGGGAGAGGAGGGGAGTAAGACCGAGAGAAAGGAAGGGAGTGAACGAGGGGGAGAGCAGGGGAGGAGGGGGAGAGAGAGGAGGAGAGAAAGCGGGAGAGAGGGGGTGAGAGATTGAGAGACAGAAGTGGGAGAGAGGAGAGTGAAAGAGAGGGAGAGAGAGCAAGAGAGAGGAGGGGAGTCAACAAAGGAGCAGAGTGAGAGGAGGGGAGAGAATGAGGGAGAGGAGGGGAGTGAGGGGAAGTGAGAGCAAGAGAAAGGAAGGGAGTGAGAGAGGGGGAGAGCAAGGGAGGGGAGGGGAGAGAGGGGGGGTGACAGATGGAGAGAGAGGAGAGAATGAAGGAGTGGAGTGAGGGGAAGAGCAAGGGATGAGAGGGGAGAGAGAGGGGGTGAGAGATTGAGAGAGAATGAAGTAGTGGAGTGAGAGAAGAGGAGAGACAGCGAGAGAGAGGAGGGGAGTGAAAAAAGGGGAGAGAAAGTAAGAAAGAGGAGGGGAGTGAAGAAAAAGGAGCGGAGTGAGAGAACGGGAGAAAAAGCAAGAGAGGGAGGCATGAGAGGGGGTGAGAGCGCAAGAGAGGGGAGAGGGGTGAGGGAGAGAAGGCGAGAGGGTATAAGAGAGAGGAGGGGAGTGAGAGAGGGAGACAATGAGGGAGAAAAGGGGAGTGAGAGAAGGTGAGAGTGAGGAAGAAGGGAACAGAGCGACAGGAGTTGGGTGAGATACGGGATTTAGAGAGGGCTGTGTACTGTCTGCATCTAATTATAAACCGTTTTATTGCCAGAAAATCAGGAAGTGCACTCAGCATGCTAGTTATTATTAATATTATAGTGAAAATTGCTTGTAAACTCATCACAGTGGATAATTAGGATACTTGGAATGCACAGGGTAAGTGACGAATAACTTTGGACCATTTCAAACCATTTAAGATAAACTAGTTCTCTTTGACACATTTTTAAGACAGTAAAAATCAGGTACGGTGCCTTTGACTCTCCTTGACTTTAATATTTAATCATGAGTTGTAGATGTACTTTTATTCTTCATGTTCCTTTTGACTCGCTGACCTGTCTGCTCCCTGTCTGCCCGGCACACTTGGAAAAACACCTGACGTCTGGCCCTGCTTCCTCTAAGGCTAAGCGGCTGCTGCTTAAACACATGTAGCGGAGAGTCACTTTTCAAACGGCTGTGCTGAGGGATCCGATTCAGAGCGGGCTACAGAAGTCATGTAAGCGAGATGGATTGAGTTCATTGTATACACATTGTAAGACTAAACCAGAACTACAGTAGAACAAGCCGCAAGTCTACATCCGGACCAAACAGGGCTCAAAGCATGATGTGTGGATTTAAATTTGCACGTAGAAGCACGCAATAATAATGTTAAAGGGCCCATATTACACTGTTTTTTGATCTATGTTATAATGTTTCCTCATCACAAACAGAGCTGGAGTTGTGTTTTGTTTCATTCACACATGTTTAACACACAAACCCTGCAGATTTAGGCTGAGTTCTTCTCTCAAACTGAAAACACTCTGTTCCACCTTGTGATGTTTTAAACTCCATACACCGTCACTACAATCATTTAGATGATTTCAGCTCTGGAATTGCCAATCTCTACTGAACAAAAGGCAAAAGGTAGCTGTTACCATAAAAACTACTGATTCATGACAGGAACAGAGCATTTGAAGCTCTGGAGATGTTGACAGACTAATGATAAAGGGTTACCCTAACAAAATGAAACAAAACTCAACTCCGGGTATGTTTTTGTGGTGGTAACAACATTATAACCTGGCATAAAGCTCAAAAGAGACAACGTTGTGTAATATAAGACCTTTAAACAGTATTACTCTTAATGAACAGCTGGTTTCTATTCACTTCTATTCATCTTCTAACTGTGTGCGGGGTCGCCTCTCCGCAAATCTGACCCGTAACTTGGCCCGGTGGCGTCTCCTCGGTGAGAGATAATCCCATACTGCGGAACACTCATGCAAAAATATCTTTCTGATTTTATCCAAGAAAGGAACCATTGTGAATCAACAACAAGCTATTTTCCATTGAATTGCCACAAAAATCTAAATGTTAACTTTTACACTTTAGAAGAGGTATAGAAATAAAAGGTTAGGTGGGGCAAAGATACAAATGATAGTGCTAGAAATAAAGTACCACGCACTGCGCTGGAGCTGTATTTTAAAGAATACAATGTTTTATCATTTCTAAAACTGACCTTTACATTGACTTGCAAACTGAGGAGGTTTAAAAGTTATTGCTGTAAATATTAAAATAAATGAAACTTTTGCTGCAGTGCACAATGTATATTTTCTTGAGTATTTTTGTTGTATCAGTGGTAGAAATAAGATAGATGGTTCGAGTAGTAATTGCAGTATAATAGTAGTATTAATGGAAGTAGGATTCAATACCGTATACAAACCAATACACTGTTGGCTTTCTGATAGTAACCCCATTGAGTTTGTAATAAAGTGGATTTGTTTTGTTATCGGTCATTGTCACCGGTCTCACCAAAATAGTATTAAACATAACTGCAACTTCACTTTTCAGATGATTTATGATGCTATTTGTAGGCATGGTTTGCTTTTAGCTCATAGCATTAAAACTAAATGTCCACTGTGTATTGGAGATATAAATATACAAATCAATTAAAGGAAACCCAATTATAGATTTGAGTGAAGTCAGTTAAACATAATGGTTACACAGATGAATTAACTCACATATAACTTCTGGTTTCAAAATCATTTCGCCTTAAAGGTCCTATATTACGGAAAGTGAGCTTTAATCTATGTTATGATGTTGTTACATCCTGAAAAACAGGCCTGGAGTTGTGTTTTGTTTGAGTAGCACTTTATTATTAGTCTGTCTACATCTCCAAAGCTCAAAATGGTCTCTTCCACCTTGTGATGTCATGAAGTGGTAGTTTAATTAACAGCCAACACCTTTTATCTTTTATCAAAGGATGGTGAAGATGTATGGAGTTTAAAAGCATAATGGAGCACTTCCTGTATTGCCACATGACATCACAAGGTGGAACAAGAGTTTTGTGTTAAATAATGCGTAAATATACAGGATTTGAGCTTTAAACATGTGTGAATGAAACAAAACACAGCTCCAGGTCTGTGTTTGATGAGGAAACAATATTGTAACAGATCAGAAACATTGTAATATGGGCCCTTATGTAACACCTTTCACCGACACTCAAAGACATTTCACAATACAGTATGTTATTATTCACTCCACATTCAATGGTGGTAAACTACTATCATAGCCGTAGCTGTCCTGGGGTAAACTGGCAGAAGTGAGGCTGCCAATCTGCACCCTCAGCCAACACTCACACACCCCATTCATAAGCAAGGTGGGTGAGGTGTCTTGCATAAAGACACAAACAACAGTATGCACAAGAGCCAGCATAAGTGTCCCATTCAAATAGTACCCAGGTCCAGAGATTGGGCATGGACAAAGTGGTATGGCAACATTTATTCATTAGATTTTTTTCAGATAGTAAAGCCAGTTTTGCTCTGGTAAAAATCTTTTGAAGCCAGTCGCACATGTCATAAAATGAGTTTAATTGAAACACAATCAAAAACAAAACTCAAATTTAAATTATTTTGTTAATTCAAGTTTTTACAATCAAGACTTGTTTGCAATGTGTTTATCTCAGTGTGAACTATTACTGTTAATTGTCACACAGGTAAACTGGACTCAAATTTCAACAAAAATCTCATCCAACACTGGGAATTCAAAAAGGGGAAACAGGCTGGGGAAATAAACTCAGGAACAGGTAACTCAAACAGGGATAAATGCACATTCAGGATTTCAGAGATGCAACAGGGTACTTCAGATGTAGGGCTTGATAGTTGCTTTTGACTGTTCAACAATCTAACAAGAACTGCCAGAACAGAAGCAGTATATATAGACGACCCTGGGCTGATTAACAAACGAGAGGCAGCTGCAGGGAAAACAGGGAGGTAACAAAAGAAGGGCCGGAACAGGCTGAAAAACGGAGCCGGACTGGGGAGCAACATGCAAACATGCATAACTGTGACAATTAATGGGTTTCAGTCAGAGATAAACTGAAGCACTGTTGCCATAGAAATAAAAAAAAAAATCATGAATTGGCAAAAGTCATCAGAAATACTACTGCAGCCCGAGAATAGATAATAGATCATTTCTGAGTTTACAAAAGTAGTAGCATGTCTTGTGTCTGTGTAATCCCTCAGTCGTCCAGGTTTGATCCATAGCAAAATAAATCTAAATTCTGTCAACTTCTGGACAAAAGTTTTATTGTGAAGACGTTTCGCTGCTCATCTAAGCTGCTTCTTCAGTTCTGATCAGGTTACTGGTGGACACTGCATTATATCTATCTGAAGGGAGGAGCTAACTATTCAATTCAATTCATTTTATTTTTGTAACACCCAAAATCACAACAACATTTGTCTCAAAGGGTGTTCATGTTTTGGTTGATAGGGGAAACCGGAGTACCCGGAGGAAACCCATCCAGACACGGGGAGAAACATGCAAAACTCCACACAGAAAGACCTGGGCGACCTGGGGATCGAACCAAACCTTCTTGCTGTGAGGCATGAGTGTTGTCAGCCACCGTGCTGCCTACACACAAGAACAAACAGGAAAACTACACTGAAAACTAACACCTATTTGTTTACAGTTTGTTGGCTAGGCCTATTGTGCGAACTGTGTTTGAGTCATATTTTGCATAATTGTTCAGGCCCTTCGTGGGTGCTCTCACACTTATTAACATGCTGGCTATCACACACACTTAGATCTAGCCAATAGACCTAGGTTCAATAGACCCAGCCAACAAACAGACACCATAAACAAACAGGTGTGTTAGTTTCTCCTCTAGATATACGTAGATATAGATATAGACATAGATATAGATATAAGGCAGTGTCCACCAGTAATTTGACCAGAACTGAAGAAGCAGCTTCGATGAGCAGCAAAACGTCTTCACTCTAAAACATTTGCCCAGCTGACAGATTTTTTTTTTTCTTTTGGTAAGCATGTCTTGTGTAAAACTACACAAGACATGTAGTTGATACTGTTTAGGCACATTGTATACAAAACAATTACATGAACCGAAGTATCTTCCACTTACCTCGCCCTCGTGTAATTACTCGTGCACTATTTTGGGGCTCCAGGTTGAGCCGATGTGGGTTGAGGGCAGTTAAGTGTGATTGGATGAGGGTCAGGTGAGAAGGTCATGTCCCATTGGAGCTCATTAAGAAGGATCTATGGCAGCGTCCAAGAGCCTGTCCTTCAAAAGACATGTCCCACCTGTGAAGAACTGACCTGCTGCACATGTGACAGGGAACAAACACAATACTGGACTTGGGATTAACAATAGATGAGAGAGTATGCTTCTAATAGAGGTGTAGCACTTATCCTGTAGGTAAATCAGCGTTTTACAGTTTCTAATGCGTACTGTAAACCACAATATTGGTCTAAAACGACTTGAAGAAGAGGTAGTGCAAAATTGACCACAGATTTTTAATGTTATATCAATGTGCATTCATCAAAACATGACTGTGGAGGTTTTAGATGTCATCCATGCATGTTGGAGTAATCTAGTGATCTCTCTTCACTTCAAAGGTGGTGTTGTAAGCGTGAATGCAGCTAACTTATAACAACTATACAGAATCAGAGATCACAGCTATGCATAGAACATGTGTAATCAGCTTAAAGGTCCCATTGTATTATTATTTTGTTTTAATGGTCAGACCTTAGGATTAGGCTTCAAAATTTGTCTTAGAATAAGCCAGTGTAACTATAATTCAGTACTATAATACTTCACCGCCCACTCCAATCACATAACATTGCAACCGGAAGGGCATCTGGCATATAGTTATTGCAAATCACTTTGGTATGGGTTCAACAGGAAACAATCATATTTGCTAAGCACTTTTAGAATAAAGTTGTCCAAAAAATGCATTGACAGAGTAGTGGCAGAGTAGTGTTTGCTGTAATAAAACCCGTTAGCTGTGGCGTGGTGTGCCAGCTCCCTGCTCCATGTGTCTGAGGTGCAGAGCGGGTATGGAACCTCCTCCTTAGTGTAGGCGTGCTCTGGCCGCGCTCACTAAGCCACTATACAGATAATGCATGAGCCTCCCACCGCACTGGCTGCCTTCACACTGATACTGTTTAGGCACATTAAAACGCATCTGCTTTCATTGGCTTTGTCTAGTGAATTGTGTATACAGGAGGCATTTTAGGACTCACTTGATGTTACATAAGAGGACGGTATTTTTGCTCATTGATTCTACAAATTTGCAACAGAAGGCACTGATGATTTTTACAAGGGAAACACAATTTTTTTTTTCCCTTTTCTTTCACAGTGGTCAAAGGAAAGAATGTGATTGGACAAAAGCTATTAGCCAAAATGCTATCAGTATACAGGTACAATATATTGACTATTCAAACAAAAAACCTGTGTTTACCCTTTATAAAATTTAAATTGAAGTTGTGTTAGTCAATCTGCTGAAAAAACAATCTATACAATAAAATATAAATATATTATTATTTTTACGTGTCTTTTATTTTTATTTAATTATTATTTTAATTGTATTTTTATTTTTTTATTTTATTTTTTTATTTTTATTAACAATATTTTCGATTGATTTTAATCAATCAAAACCAGTTTATTTTTCAGTCATGCTACACATATAAATGAACTTTGTCTGCCCTCTTTTTTTCTTGCAATTTCAGTTACAACCGTGATCACTGGAGCAGTAGAACCACCAGCCCTCTCAGCCTCTCTAACTCCTCCTCTTCACCAAGTTTATCCGCATCTTTCATAATTAACATGAGCAAAAGATTCAATTGCATACAAGTATTTGCACATTGTGGCATCAGTATCCCCCTCGACTTAAAAGCGGGCTTGTTGTCAGAATTGGGCGAACAGTCCAGAGCAAAGCATTGTGGGAGTAGACAGGCTTGAGATGGTGTAAGTCTGTGTAACATGCTGTCAGCTGGAGCGCATTGAAATTGGTGCGAATGCACAAGGTCAGCGCTAGGCTAATGCTAGGGCTAGTTTTGAATGGGTTTTCTTCTTTGTAGTTTTTTTTTTTTTTTTTTCAGTTGAGGGGCCAGGAATCAAAGAATCGTTTCACGCCGTCTATTCTTTGATGTTGCATTTTTCATTTAATATTTTTTCAAGTGCAAAAAAGCAGAGACTTTTTTATTACGTGAAATTGACTCATGTTAGAATGTTTTTACCTCCTCAAAAACACACCTGGAGTTGTTTTTATTAGTCTGTCTACACCTCCAAAGCTCAAAATGCTCTGTTCCACATTGTGATATCATGCAGTAGTAGTTTTCAAGTTAACAGCTCCTTTTACCTTTTGTTTAGTAGAGCTTGGCAATTCCAGGGCTGAAATCCATGTGATTTTAGTGAAGGTGTGTAGTTTAAAAACACAGTGGAGCACTTCCTGTATTACCACATGACATCACAAGGTGGAACAGAGTGTTTTCCGTTTGAGAGAAGAACTCAGCCTACATCTGTATGGTTTGTGTGTTAAACATGTGTGAATGAAACGAAACACAACTCCAGGTATGTTTCTGATGATTTTTTTTATTTTTTATTTTTGAGGAAAAACATAACATAGATCAGAAAATAGCATAATATGGGCTCAAATTCATTTTTTATTGGCTAGACTACCTTAAATTAATAATTAATTTCCTTTAAAAAATTCTATTTGCCGTTTTTTTTTTTTTTTTTTTTAAGTTGTCAGTTCTGCCGGTTTCCTTATTTGTTCCCAGTCCATCTTATTTTCCCAGCCTGTTCCAGTCCTTTCTTTGCTGCCTCCCTGTTTTCCCTGCACCTGAGGTTCATTGCTAATCAGGGGTGTAGCCTATATGTTTTCCACTATGTTTAGTTTGAGCTGCTGGATTGTCTTTTGTTCATCTAGAAGGCACGCAAGCTTTGTATTGCAAATAAACCTGATGTTTTCACTGAGACAAGGAGTTTGGCTGTGTTTTTTTGTGTTGCATGTGAGTCCAGTGTTCACCTGCATGACAAAAGTAACATTTTACGTTTTAATTTAGCTTGATTAAAGCTGGTGTGACAGTGGCTCAGTTGAGTGATAGGGCAACAGTAGCTTATTTGGTAGAGCATTTGTCCACTGATGCAAAGTTTTGTGGTTTGAATCCAACATAAACATCATTAGTGGAGCGGTCATACCATTGTCCCTGTCGTAACGGTGGGTGTAGCGGACCAAAGAGTGGACACTTGGGGAATATTTACAGTGTTTATTGTACAGATGGAGACCAAAATACAAAACTGAGGGTTGATCTGATGGTGAGCAGGAAGCCAGGTGCGGGCCAGGATCCAGGAACGTGGAGTGCAGGGAAAAACCAAGACAGTACCAGGGCAGAGAAGCAGGGTCGGAGCAGGGCTGAAGGCACACATAGGATCCGGCACCAAACACAGATAATCCAGTACGGAACAGGGTGAAGCAATGAAGGGACGACGACGATCTCACACTGAGTGTCCTCTCCCAGCTCCTCTTATCCACGGCAGGTGTGGTGATTAGCCAGATGACCAGCAGGTGCGCGCGGGAGGAGCCGAGAGCTCCGCCCAGCTCCAGGTACAGACAGGTGAGGGAGGGGGAAGAGCACACAGGGAGACAAAACAGGAACAGAAATACACACATCATGACAGTCCCACAGGTTGGCAGTGCGATTCCAGCTTCCACAGATGAATCCTGTTGTTGTGTCCTTGGGCAAGACACTTAACCCACCTTGTCCCCAGTGTCTGTGTGCACTGGTGTATGAATGTGTGTGTGGCTCCTTGATGTAAAGCGCTTTCAGTGTCTTGAAAGTGGAAAAGCGCTATAAAAAAATGACCATTTACTGTTCTCAGTTCATTTTCAGCTCTATCCACGGAATCTGCTGCTGTAATTTATTATTTTTATCGACAAACACAACATATTCATCTATTTGTTGTAATTACTGGATATATTTTGTATGAACTTATTTCTACAGATTGAAGTGCTGCTAATGCATCTTTACAAAAAACAAAAAAACATATTTGTATAGAGACTTTGAATGCAGTGAACCCTTCCAAATCACTATACAAAATATTCAAACCCACTTCTGCTAGACATATTTTCATTTCATTACCTGTTGGCTAAAATTGTATAAAATCCAGTCAGCATTGCACATTTCAGTGTGAATTTTGAGGACTTGCTTGAGAACTGAGTTGTCATTTGAATATTTCATCAGTCACCAATATGCACATACACTGAACATAGAATTTTACGATGACTTTACCATGATCCTGTATTGTTTTTATAATTTACTTGTAATAACCTGCTATAAAACCAAGCCTGTGTTTTGAAGCTTTGGATGTGCACTTGGTATGCAGGGAATAGATGAGGGGAGATGGATGTATTGGAGGTTGCTGGGTGAGTCTGGAAGCACATTATATTAAATCCAGTTTGGTCAGTTGGCGGTGTCATAAATATTAAGCAGAGGTGGGCAGTGCTACAAGTCTATCAGGCCTGTACGCTCTCATTCATCAGAGCTACTCATCGGCACATCCACGCTTGGCAAGAGACTGCTTTATCTGCGTGCTCCAGCCAGGACCCCCACCCCCACCGCCCCACCCTTCTCCTCTCCCTCCAGCCCCCTCCTCTCACACCATCCCTCACTCCCCCCTACACAACCCAGCCGGCGCTGTCCCATAAGCTGACACTTCCGTTGGCTGGAGAGAACCGGGGAGGGTATGCCAAAGACTGCTAAGGTCCAAATCCCCAAATTGATCTTTTCATCCAAGTCATCTTCCTAAAAACATAAGCCAGTGGAAATGGTTTCTGCAGTTTGTGTTTGACAAATTTTGTGTTGAAATTTTGAAGATATTTTGTATTTGTAACTGAAATCTGAGCCATGGAGAGACTATTGTAGTTTTGATTCCTGGTTTTCAGATTCAAGAATGTGAATGTGGTGGTAGCCAGTACTCTTGCTGATTATAGTACTGCAAAATGAATATCCAAAAGAAAATCCACAATTGTTGATGGAACTATTGCATTATTAAGCCACACCAAACATGCAACAAGCTCGTATTATTATTATTATTATTATTATTTTATTTTATATATTTTTTTTTAAGTGTGACCAGTGCAGTTCTGTATTTGAACCACTTTTTTGGGGGGGCATTTTATTATTATTATTATTTATTTTATTTTTTTTACAAAAGATTTTTTTTTCTCCTTCTTTTCTCTTTCTGTGTGTCTTTCTTTTTTATTTTTGAATCAACAGGACATCAAATTTTGTTAAACAGAATAGATAAATAAATAAATAGGCTACATAAACAAACACTGAAGGTAATGAAAAGCAGATGGAGTAGCTGAGGAGGCTGATAGTTCTGCTGAGTACATGGCAACCTACACAATCGCCTTTTAATGATACTCCTGATTTTTCCTCGTCTGCTCCAATCTGTTGCTACATTTGAACGGCTCTTGCAGTGCCTCTCTATCTGCTTTGTGCGACTGCGGGCCAGATGTGCCCATGGCCCAACTGCCACTGCTAATAAAACGAATATCCGGCTAACCTACGAGGCTAAATAAACAACAATAACTGCTCACATTGCACCAGAGCCGGCCTCATTACGATAATTAAAGACGCTAACGAGCTGAGCGGGGTTTTAATCGTAGCTGGTACGGGGGTCAGCAGATGTGCGCCATGCTTCTCCATACAAAATATACAAAATAGATCTACTCTGCTAACTGTCTCGCTAAATGTGTGTGTTTGTGTGTGCGTTTGGTTAGCATGCTACTTACCGATGATTTCTCTCACTTAGCCTAGTTACACATCTGCTATGCTAAGGATTAGTCTGGATCGCATGTCAGAAATTAATTTAGTTTTGGTTGTGCAACGAAAAGAAAAAACAGGTCAGAAAAGGTCAGTTTTAATAGGGTCCTAGATGCTGATGTTGTTGAGGAGGAGGAGAATAGAGAGGCTGAGGAGGTTGATGGCGTGCTGCTGTGGTGGAGAGTTATGGATGAAATTCAAGGCACAAGTAGAAGGCTTTAACTGACAGGGACAGACAGGAGATGGGCTCGAATGAAAGTAGCAAATAAACATCTTCCTGGTTGAGTTTAGGTCCGTCAATACAGATAAACACATTATCTTTTCATTTCTATAGATCAAATATTACATAGTTACCTTCCAGAAAGCGTTGGGCTGCTTTGTTTTCATTCAGTGCCTGCTCACACTCTAGTCTGAAGGGGCATGTAGTTTTAAACCAGATGCCCTTTCATCATCTGGGTCTGGACACTGAGATTTGGGTACTCTTAACCCATTGAAGAGTTTTATTGAATAATAAAGTGTCTTAATATGTACAGATGAACCATTTGAGTAAATGTAGGAAATCCACTTGGTATAATTGTATCACTTCTCTCATTTTTCTCAGACCTCCTCCAAAGCACTCAGTTAGTCAGCCAAAACCACACGCACTGGCAAAACTTTACAAGGACATGTGGGTCTGGAACTGTATCCTGTTTCCCCGAGTTTAGACAGGTGTGATTGACAAGCAGATTAAACAATCAGAGAAATGCATGGTCGTTTGTGTCAAAACAGGACTGAGAAACAGCCCAGATTTCTGCAGAATCAACAAGCGAAGCACTAAAATTTTATGAGGTTTAAATGAGTTATATATCTAGTTCTGAATGATGCCAGAATTTTTGAGCAGAAATGTCTTCTGTATTTCAGAGGCACATAAATCAGCAGCTGTGGTTGGATCATCCCACGTTAGGATGGAGGTTTGTCTTGCTCTGTGCTCTGATTTCAGACCCATCTGCATTCAACATAAATGTAGAATGGACTGGCTGGTCAGGCAACTGCAGCAGCAGAACTTTCAACCTCCCCACCCTCTCCATCTTTCATTTTCTCTACTACCTGTGCTTAAACCATAGCCTGTATATATAAATGGACATAGCTAACCCGCTAGCTGCAATGTTCCAAATAGGGAGTGAGCATGGTCATGTTTCTGGCTCCATCGACTCCAATTCATTGTCTATTGAAAAACTGTCACCCCTCTCTCTGTAACTGCTGCTTTTAGGCCCGTTGTTTTGGTCTTTAAATATTCATATTAACCTATTTACATGGTCCTATTTTGTCAGGAAATCAAGATATGTGCATGAATTACAAATCAGGCGCCTTCTTTCTTTGAGGCTGCTCCCGCTGGCGTTAGCAACAGGATTGATGCTAAACCAGCGGTGCAGGTGGGAAGGGGGCGTTACCTTCAACAGCTTTGCTCCGGATTGGCTCTTTGGTTGCTATGATACTTGTGGTCGGAATTCCAAATATGGAACTCAGCGCTAAATTCAACAACCTTCATTTGACTAGAGCCGAACGCTATGGGTGACGTCGCACTCACTTAGTCCACCTCTTTATACAGTCTATGGTCTAAACCCCAACAAAATCATAATTTTGTTAAGTCAATGTATCATACAAATCCTTCACTACATTGTTTAAGACTCCACCTGCCAGGATCCAAGCTTCAAAGTCTATTTTCTGCATAAATTATTCAGCAAACCTCAGTTTTGGTCTGTTTACTGAAATATACTGTTGTTCAAAACCTGACGTGAACCATTTGACCTCTGAATCAGGTTACTCCTCTCTATATATTGCTACTCTAATGTTATAACAGCTGTGGTTTGGACAGACAGATGATGATTAAAATGAATTTGCCGGGATACAGATCACATGTACAGCGCCCTATATGTGGACCACTGTATGGCCACGCCCCCTGCTCATGTATTGTGTGTGTGTATTGTGTGTGTTGTATTGTAGTGCAGGAGGGTCAGTCATTAGACATATTAGTTTCAGCAGCTGTTGGAAAGCCTCAGTTCTAAAGCAGGATATGGGATCAGCTTTAGACTTTTTACTGTGTGAAAATGGTTTGTATGGGGAGATCTGATCTGCGGTCGATGGCAGTTTGGGAATATACCAACTTCAGGATTCGCTAAAAATTGAGGTCATTTTCGGGCCAACGCTAAAGCAAAATAATACAGTGAAAGTAATTATAAAGTAAGAAAGATGGTGGTTTGATTTCAACTTGTCTTTTGTTCTCTGCATGAGGGATATTTTCGACCCTAAAGGCTAAAGTTAAGTCTATCCAATGATTAAAATGGTTACTCAAGAGAATCACCAATGACCCAGCTCACATAGTGTTCTTAGAGTATGAGTTGTTGCTATCCGGGTGGCGCTATAGAGCAACTAGATATAAAACCAATAGATTTAAAAGCAGTAGTGTTGTACAGGGCGGGCTCATGCCCGCAAAAGCTATAGATCAACTATAAACTGGACTGTGTATGTGTGTTTTTTGTTTTTTTTTAAATGGCCACTTTTGTAATATCAAACTCATTACTCTCTGGCAGATGGGCAAACACTTAACACACTGTGCAACTGTCACCTCAGATAGTAATTACTAATACAACAGCGACAAACTGACAGATTCTCCCATTATTCTAAGCACAAGTTTAAATCTATAGCTTTTACTCCAATCTCCTGTATCCAATCATGAGTTGCTACTTTTAACCTTTGACCTTTGTGTGGAAAAAAATGAAATCATCTTCTATGTACAAGACAAACTACTATTATTTAACGGCTCCGTGGAGGAAGCATTAACAATATGCGTTCCCATTCAAGTGTCTGTGCTCCAATAACTGTAAAAGATGTGCTCTCAGCTTCCTGGTCCAAAGCTAACAGCCCTGATGGGGGTCGTAACCTGTAAAGTGCTGTGCCTCCTCTGTCTTGTCGCTGTAGGCAAATTCAAATATAGTAATTAAAGGAGCTGGACCTGGTTTTGGGATTGTCTCATATTGTTTCCACCTTTTTCCGTTAATTCTGAATGAACAGTGCACCTCACTGGACAAAAATGCTGTGTTTAAGACTTGCACTCCAAAATGTTTCTCAGTTATTCGTGTGTACAATACAATATTATAATATAAAGGGCATTCATCTAAAACAGGAGTAATTAAAGGCAATGTCCCAGATTTTAATGTCTTAAAAAAGTGAAAAACAGAACTAGACTACATTTTAAACAGCTTTCAGTGGTCCAAAGTTATTCCTTACTTTGGACCACTACTTACTTTTTTCTTTTTGACCATCCTAATTATTCACCCTGATGAGTTTATAAGCAATTTTTAGAACTTTCAGAGCCTAATAATAGTAATGACAACAACAACTACCATGATAAACGCGCACTTGATTATCTGACCATATACCTGTACTGACGAGATGAATTTAGCTCAAATACGTGGAGCAAAATCTAGTACAGGACCTTTTTAAGTAATCCCTGTCTTATGCCCTTCAAAGTGCATAGGACAGATTTTCTAATTCTGACTTAGTTTGGTGGGATAATACCTGTTGTAAATATTTATCATTAGTATTAGTATTAGTATTTTGCGAAGAAAAGTTGAAAGGCAATGTACAAACTGTATGCACAAGGGATAAACTTTTCTGGCAGTTTAAACCCTTAAAGAAAAGAAAATATATTATCATTATTTGTATTAGTCTAATCATAACCGTTTTGTAATTTGGTCACATTTTTATATAGCACTTTTCCACCTTCAAGGCACTCAAAGCACTTTACATCAAGGAACCACTCACACATTCATACTTCACTGTACACAGACACGGGGGGTGAGGTGGGTTAAGTGTCTTGCCCAAAGACACAATGACAGCATTCATGTGGGGGCTGGACTGCTCTACCAATGATGTTTATGCCGAGAGTGGGATTTGAACCACCAACCTTCAGATCTGTGGACAAACAGTGATTTCAGAAAAGTTTCGCCCATTGTTAACATTCCGGTTGCCAGGTAATAGTTATGGAATTATCTCTACAAATGCACCGCAAACATGTACCTGGCAATCTATGCTGTTACTGTTTTTTTACTGTTAATATGTAAATATGTATGAATGTTTTAGGACCTGAGGGCGCTCTCTCTAAACTCCAGTGTCTTGGTCATCTCTGAGCAGCAGGAGACGACTAACACATCTGGACTGAACTGGTTTTAAAGTAAATTAACTTATTTATTAGAACACTACAGCACTTTAAAATTACTGGAAGCACTTTAGTAACATACACACTTTATAAATAGGCATTTTAGACCATATGGAGTGTGAATTTTTTGTGATCTGTGGAGTTGTTTGATTGTCGTTTGTGTTGTCCTGTCTCTTGTCCCGTGTTAGATGTTGAGGGACTGCGAATGAAAATTAGCTGTGCAGCTAACTTCGGCACATTTACACGTGTATTTTTACTGGTGTTAATGTGCATTGTCCCTTTTTTAAATAAATAAATAAAATAAACAAATGTCATTTCTGCTGCTCATGTCTAACCAGGAAAATTATAAACAAAAAATTTAAAATCTAAAAAAACCTAAACCACTTTTTAGTAAATCCTAAACGTTAACTATGTTCTTGTGAGTCTAAACATGCACTTTACAGATTTCAAGATTCATTTAGGAGAAACGTGAACAGTCCTGGCTCGGTTGTATGTGTCTCACCACACAAAGGATTGGATATAACTTTTCAATTATACTTTTATATCTAATAAGTGAAAAAAAAAGTTGAAATTGTGTATTGGGGGCTGGAGATAAGGGGGCAATGGGCAGTCTATGGGACAGTAAAGGCCCTATGGTAATTTCCTGTAGTAATAGCAGGAGCTGTTAGTGAGATAGATGGTCCAGAGAAGAGGTGGAAAACTCCAACTCAGCGTTTTGTACTTTATCTATTAGAGTGGTAATATTGCATGACTAACTCGGGTGTGCACCCCTCCCCCCTCCTCTCTCCCCCTCTCTCTCCAGTGTCCATTATGTTGACTAATGAGAGCCCTGCTTACTGTCTATTTGAGTTGAAATGCTTTTCTCGGGCAGGTAATGCATATGATCAGTTTTGGAATTTAAAATAAGAGTTTTAATAAGT
This sequence comes from Periophthalmus magnuspinnatus, assembly GCF_009829125.3. NCBI lineage: Eukaryota > Metazoa > Chordata > Actinopteri > Gobiiformes > Gobiidae > Periophthalmus > Periophthalmus magnuspinnatus. The sequence continues at coordinate 9,135,005 of NC_047149.1, forward strand.
GTTTTTTTGTTTTTTTTTACATCTTAAAGAACCTATATTGTGTTATTTTCTTATCTGTAATGTTTACTCATCAAAAACATACCTAGAGTTGTGTTCTTCTCCACCTTGTGATGTAATGCTTCTGTGTTTTTAAACTCCACACACCTTCACAAAAATCATTTGGATAAATTTAGCCCTGGAATTATCAATCCCTACAGTTCAAAAGGTAAAAGGTGGCTGTTAACTTAAACTGTACATGACATCACAAGGTGGAACAGAGCATTTTGAGCGAGCTTTGGAGAATTATACTGTACTAGACTAGCAATAAAGTGTTACTCAAACATGTGTGAATGAAACAAAACAAAACTCCAGGTATGTTTTTGATGACGTTACAACATTATGACATGGCTTACAGCTCACTGGAGTATATAATATTGGATTTTGGGGTAAACACACTAAACAAAGGGATAGCTTGCTACTATACATTGGGGAATTTCTAAGCCCTTCTATGCCCTTCCCGACACAACCAATCGTTTTATTGTGAGTGGAGAAATGTGTATATGTGTATAGGAACTGAACACACTTCCCTCTGGTTCAAGGTCAATGTTTAACACACAGCAACATATTTTCCAAATGCTTTCTATATCATTATTCTACAGAGGTTTTTGTGGCTATTACATATATTGTATAGGTTCATTGTCATTCATTTTAAATAGAGTAATACTGTCCAAGGATGTTAACCATATTTCCGGTGTAAAATGAATGGTATAAAATGAACTGCTTATATATTTGATGGGGGATGTTGAATGTGTCTGTGTTATATACGTGGGCGGAATCTTATGTATGTGGACATGTGATTTCGAAGCTAAGTGAAGCCTTGACCTATGAAGATGCTATGATCGAACTGCAAATTGACATATTGCAAATATGTTGTGTCTCCATGGAAATATTTTTGCTTTGCCTAGCCCTAGAATGTTCCACAGTATGCCATTAAAATGTTTTTTGACACCACCAGGCCAAATGACAGAACTGTGAAGAGGCACGGCTGTTTATAGTAGGAATGGATGTTTAGTTTAAGACTGTATATATATAAATGGAAATAGCTAATGGACATAGCTAATGTGCTAGCCGCTGCGTTCCAACTAGGAAGTGCAAATGAGCGCGCTTGCAGCTCCATCAACTCTGGCTCAGTTCACTTTACATTGAAAAAATGTCACCCCTCTCTCTGTATCTGCTGCAGTGAGCCTCGTTATTTTGGTCTTAAAATGTCTGTATTAACCCACTCTACATGATCCTGGTATTTTGTGTCTGTAAATCAAGATATGAACATTAATAACAGACAAATCAGGCACCTTCTTTCCCAGAGGTCACTCCCACTAGCATTAGCAACTAGTTTGATTGAGAGCATGGCTAGGTACCCTCTGCTAAACCAAGGGTGCAGACTGGAAGAGGTGTTATCTTCAACAGCTTTGGTCCAGAGTGGCTGTTTGGTTGCTATGATACTTGTGGTAAAAATTCCAAATATGGAACTTGGCTCCAAATTCTCCCCTGTAACTGTTATCCTCGATGAGCTTTATTTGACTGGAGCCGAACACTATGGGTGATGTCACACTCAATTAGTCCACTTCTTTATACAGTCTGTGGTTTAAAGAACAAAAACGCCCACAATGGAATAAATAAATGACTTAACCTGCTGATATCCATGGAGATATTATAGCTATGCTTGGAATGTTCGACAGTAAAGCATTTATTCAAGTACATTACCTTGCATTCTTACTTTTGAATCAGCTCGCGTCACATATCTAGCATAACCTTGGATATAGATACGTTTAATGCCACATTATGAGACATTCCAGGCAAAACAATAACCAATCCCCATGGCAACAAGCAGGTGGCGGATGCTCCACCTAAAAAGTTACACAATGCCCCTTTAATTTTCTGTAACTGGACTGCAGCTACACTCTTGACAATAACACACTCATGCATAATAACAAATCCAGTGTGTAATTGATATGAATAAACCAGTTCAACAGTTCTTCCTACCCTGTTTTCTTCTCGCTAGCTCGCTTACTGGTCCCATATGTGCCTCTGTGTGTGTGTGTTATACCCCAGTCAGGCTGAGTCTAAGTGGATTAAAAACAATGAGAGCTTTGTGATGAAAAGACAATAGACTTAGTTTGTGCTTTGCTACATCTCTGCCTCTCTAAACTGGATTCTGGGTCCTGCCTGGCTCCTGACGCTCTCCTCCCCAAACAATGAAGATAAACCTATTGTGTGGTACTGTGTCTTCCCAAATGACAGATAAACTCAATATTAACCACTCATAAAAGATGAGGGTCAAATATGAGAATAATATGGCTGTGTGTTACTGCTGTGTGGGTAAGAATGGATTTAAATGGAAAACCAAAATCATTGTACACTCCATATGGTTTCGAGTAAATAATTTTCCTATAAACTGGTGGTTCGAATCCTGCTCTCTACATAAACATCATTATTAGAGCGGTCTGATCCACTGATCCACAGGTCGGCAGTGCGATTCCAGCTCCCACAGATGAATGATGCTGTTGTGTCCTTGGACAAAACATCAGGCCTTTCCCCAAGTGTTTGCGTACACTGGTGTATGAATGTTTTTTGGGTTTTTTTTTGCTGGTATTGGTCACATTTATGTAGCACTTGTCTTGCCCAAGGACAAAATCTCCACTGCTCATGTGTGGGAACTGGGATCAAACTGCCAACCTTTGGATCCAAAGACATGCACTCCAATTCTAGCTACTGTTGCTACAATACTAGCAGTATACAATACTAGCAGTATACGTTTCCATTGTGTTTGTTGGTGCAGAATGACAGCCACAACTATTGTTAATCTGTCCCAGGACATTTGTGGCTGTGGAAGTAGCTTACCACTAGTGCAAAAGATAAGTGGAATAATTATAGATTTATTTATAGAGCAAAATAAATCCATGGCATTATAATTACCATTAAAAACAGCACCTGATTTTGGCTTTGGTTTCTGAGAGTTTCTGTGTGCTCAGTGTGGACCAGAGTGATTGAGACTTCCAGTAGGCAGACAGCAGCTGGTCTGATGGCATAAGCAGTGTGAGGTCTGCGTGGTCACGGAGTGCTCCCCACGTCCCAAAGATGGATTTTAGTTATTTTATTTTTCTCTTTTTCACCTTTAGATCTGGGATGAGTCTTAGTTTGGACCTGTTTGTGCTCATCAGAAAACCATATAGGAATTATTACAAATATGGTCTAAACCACAGGACAAAACCGGAACCTCATTATGTCATATGTGCGTGTGTGTGTGTGTGTGTGTGTGGGGGGGGGGGGGGGATTCAGGAATTCACTAATGCATGCAGGAATTCACTAATTCCTGCATGTTTCAGTAATTTAGTGATCTCTCCTACTCTAACCCTCCTTATACTTATATGTCCAATGCTCCGCCCACAAACCACATTACCCATGCTCCCACACACAATTCTCCATAAATATACAAAAGCATGATACAAAACTGTACTGATGCGATGTGCAGTGGTTTCATTAGTGGGATGCATGTTGTGATAGTGCTCTGAAAATGGAGACTTAGCACGGAGAGCAAAGGAGGCGAGACTCAGAGTACTAAAAATGAAACTTATAAAACTTGTTAGCATGTTGTTTTTGACAAATATAGCATTTTCAAAACAATAAAAGGTAGCATGGTGATCTTAATGTTATGTGTTAGCAATTAATACCCCATAGACAAGAACTCTTTAATCTCACTTGTTCTGGATCCTGATTTTCATAGAAAAAATAAAATAATAGTTTGCATTATACTTTACTCCCAGATACTTGTCTCATGGGTTCCACTCTGTATAGTCAATAAATTCATTTTTCTATGTTGTTCCTTCTCTTCCTGGAGCACATTTGCACAGATGAGAGTGTAAAGAGGGTCGGGGAGATCACTGCGGTGGTAATTAATCAGTAATTAGTGCTTTGTGACGTGTTGTAAATTCATTTAGTGATTCCTGATTGGCCCATCTGCTGCGCTCTGCTCCTCACCGCTCGCTCTCATGCAGCTAAAGCCTATATCAGGTGTAATGGTGTGCTCTGATTCCACTGTGCTCTGGGCTCCCTGCAGACAGACAACCCAATAACAGCAGCCTCTCCAATAGAATAAGCAGTGTGTCGTCTGCACAGCCACGCAAGCGCTCACCACCTCCAGAGTCTGAGAGTGAACCAGGGACAAACAAGTTTATCTGTGAACTGGGGCCTGTCAATTTTATTTTATTTTGATTTGAATATTACTCTTTTTAAGTAAACTATCGAAACTAAAAACCTATTCTAAGCACTGGTTTAGTTGTGCATTAGTCCTAAATCATGACTAAACTAGGGTCTTATAATAAATATTGATCATATAATCTAATGGATCTCATGTTAAACACTAAACTGACTGGATTATTCAACTTTTTGCCTGTGATGCTCAAGGTAACGCTAACAACTTTACATCATTATTGTTTATTCATTCAACAGTGTGTTAAACCAGCTCTTCTTTCTGTGTGGTGTCCAGTTAAAGAGGGAATATTGTTCAAAATCGACTTTTTGGAGATTTCTACCATGTTATACCAATGTTTCCTCCCCAAAAACAAGCCTGAAGTGGTTTTAAATGTCATCCATGCATGTTTGAGTAATCTTGCACTTTTCAAACCCTCCTTACAGTTAGTTGCATGGTTAGATACACAAGGGCAGGATACAAATCATTACACTACAACTTCACAAACCCGATGTGATGTGAGAGTAGTACATTTTCTAACATGGTGATCTAAATATCTCATGTGTTAGCTATTAATACCCCATAAAAGTGTAATACCCCCGCTTTAAAGTCCAGACTCTCACAATGAATGGCTTATATTGACTGGTCTAGTGTCAGTCGCTGTATATTACATTTCAAGGTGCATTGTGGGAATTATTGAGTCTAGTTTTTTTCTCCTGCTGGACATTTGGCTTGCATTAAAATGGCATGACCGCTGTTTAGTGCCCTATGTAGAGAATAACAGTGTGAACAAAGTAGACTTAAATATCACATGAAAAAATCAACTCAAGAAAAAGTATTTAAATACCCTTTAAAATGTACTTTTTACTTTACGAGTAAAGTAAGTATTAAAGTAGTAAAGTAGCAAAGTAAGTATTTCACACAAGCGTTGTTAAAGGGTAAATGTAGTGATATAGATTAAAACATGATACATATTTTTCAGCAGTAGTAATATGAATCAATTTATTTTATTTTAGCTTGCTCAAAACCAAAGCTTTAGCTCAAAACTTTAGTCAGGATGTTACCACGAACTTAGCAAAATTAAACACTCAAATCATATGAAAAATACTTTTCAGTCCAGTTCAAAAATGTAGTGGAGTAGAAAGTACAGATACCTGCTCTCAAATGTACTGAAGTAAAAGTAAAAAGTATCCACTGTAAAATGTACTGAAGTAAAGTACAGATACCAAAAACTCTACTTAAGTACTGTACTTTACTACTTTTACTTCGTTACCCTCCACCAGTGATGTACAATGTTGGGAGGTAACATAAATGTACCAAAAAGTATACACACTTTGTGAATACAATATCCTGCAGTTCTTCTTGCATATGGTGGTCTTCAGAATACAGTTATTTCCTAAAATCAATTGCAACGTTTTTCACAAACTGCCACTTGAATGGTGTAAAACTATGGTAAATATTTCCTTCCAAACTAGGTAATAATTTGGAAAAACATGAAAACCTGCCACATGCACTTTAAACCTCCTCACCTCCACTTCCACCTGCGCGCCCTCCTCCACAGCACCGCCCTCTCCTTTGTGACAGCAGTCGAGTGCACCTGTCAGCGGTCAAGTGCTTGATTCTCACTCCCTCGCTCACGTTTTCCTTGATATTTCCGGCCCAGAGACAGTCCCACCTCTGCACTGCCCTGTACTGCCCTGTACTCTCCTCTGTTCTATGGAAAAGGCTGATTTCTGTCCACTGGTTTCACAATGGCCACCGACCTCAGGATGTGTCAGAGTGGTCCCCGCTGTGGCACTAAAAGCTCTACGTTGACACCCACATTGTAGAGTTTGTTCAGAGGAGTGAATGGGCAAATGGTTACTATAAGAGTGGATGTATTTACAGTGTAGAAAACCTGCTTGTGGAGCTGGAGTGTAATCATTTCACACATTTTAATGAGTGAGATGAAACTAATAATGACATTTCCATATCTACAATGTTGGGAGGTAACTGTACCAAAATATATATATACACATTTTGAGTACTGTATACCGTCACTCTCTTAAAATCAATTTAAGTGACATTGGCTAATCATGACTTGGATGTAAATTGAGCATAATACTTGAAATGGGCAAACATTCATAGAACCGGGGTTATATTGACTAACCTAAGTTTTTACGTTTTGTGTTAAGTGGCAGAAAAGTACCACTGATACAGCTTTATGTGTTGTTTAGTGTTTACATTTGATCACAATGTACTAAAGCCAGAGAAAGTGGCAGCAACATTACAGAACTTTATAGACGTGCTGATTTTGGAGGAAAAATATTAAATCTAACTTGCGTTTTCATCCATCAAGCTATTTGTGTAAATGCGTTCTTCCGCTTCTCCACCATCTTGCGCTTTCCACTTCAATTCTCATCCACTTCATCTCTCTACCGCCGCAGCAGAATCACCAACCACCTCAGCCTTTCCTACTACTCCTGTTCACGCCCGTATTTTCCATAAGAAATAGACTTCACCGCGCTTGACAATGTTGATAAGTATTTCAACTTAATCAACTGTTTAGCCCATAGTGTCACGATTGGAAGGGCAGTACAAGTGTGTATTTACACTCTATGGTCTCTGCGTCGCCCCATTCACAGCCCATCCCATTATGTTACACACAAAAGCAGCACCAGCCACTCTGTCGTAATCATAATGAAACTGGTTCTCGTATCAAAACTGCTTCCTATTAGCATAACAAGTGACCTTTTCCTATTGGCTGGGATGTGGTAGCTGCAGTTCAAATCTCGATAACAACCTGGAATTAATGTCCAGTGTAATGAAGTGTGGGCATTTGGCAGGAGCGGGCAAAACAATGGGAAAAGATGCCGAGTTCGGAGTGGGCGACCGGAGTGGCTGAAGACAAGTGCACCACAATAGGTTTCATGTTGAGAATTCCTACTGGGATGGAAAGTCGGAGTAATGGCATTTCCAATTGTACTTCCAAGGGCTCCTCATTATCACCTTTCACTAGCATCGCACAATGGGTTCAAATACTTTTATACTCTCTCTCTCTCCCCCTCTCCTCCACAATGGCTTGTCCTCCTGCCCGGTCCTCTCCTTGTTCTTTGTGCGGTGAGGTTTAATTGCATGGCTGATTAATTATAAGGGAATCAGCGAGGGTGAAAGGGAAAGCTGGCATTTCAGGTTACAAAGTGGAGAAAGTAGTCTGCACCTGCAATGTTGGTAGACAGAAAGTTAGAAAGGTAGAAAGGGTAATGTGTTCACCTTTGTTTTGTTTGTTAAAAGTAGACACCAGTTGGATCTAAACATTGTCTTGAAAGGATAAACTGCTGTTGAGCTTAATCGGTATGTATGTATGTAACTATGTAACTATAATGTCTGTCACCTGCCCGTCTCACTGGAGATCTTATACAGATATGATATGATTTAGTTATTGCTTTGATATTGTATGTTCCATGGTTGTCTCATATTTATTCAAAGATCACATTTTTATAGAGCGCTTTTCCACCTTCAAGGCACTCACAGTGCTTTACATCAAGGAACCACTCACCCATTCACACTTATACTCCAGTGTACACAGACACTGGGGGCAAGGAAGGTTAAGTGTCTTGCCCAAGGACACAATGGTATGTGCCAACCTTCAGATCACAGGACAGACACTCGACCACCTGAGCTACTGTTGACCTAGGGAGGTTTTTGTCACTCAAAAATGTATTAAGACAGCTACAGTACATCTAGAACACTGCTGCTTGGGTCCTGACTTGAACCATGAAGTACGAGCACATGCGTCCTGTGCTCAAGTCTCTGCTCTGGCTCCTGTGGCTCAGAGAATAGACTTTAAAAGCAGCTCTGCTTGTGAACAAGTCTCTCTATGGCCTAGGTCCAAAGTACATCTCTGACATGTTGGTGCCACATGAACCATCTCACACTCTGAGGACTTCAGGGACCGACCTCCTGCTGGTGCCCAGAGTCAGGAGTAAACATGGAGATTCAGTGTTTCAGTTTTATGCAACTAAAACCTGAAACAATCGTCCTGAAGATGTGAGACAGGCCTCTACTTTGACAATGTTTAAATCCAGGCTCAAAACGTTTAGCTGTGCATATGACTGAAAGGTTTTTATTCTGCACTCTTCTCTTTTGATGTTCATTTTATGATTATTATTTATGTTTTGATTTGTTGTATTATAATTTCAATGTCTTTCTTATTCTATAAAGCACTTTGAATTACTTTGTGTACAAATTGTGCTATACAAATAAACTTGCCTTGCCTATTGTCTCTGTAAAGATCTGGGCTACATTTTTTTGGAAAGAAAATCTGATTGAACAGATTCCATAAATAGCAAATCTAATTGCAATGTTTGTCAAAAAAAAAAATTCAGAGTGCATACTGTAAACAACTCCAGGAACTGATAAACAAATACAAGAATCCCATGCATTTCAGAACAGGTTTGTCAAGGTCTAAACTACAAGTATAAGATTTAAAAAGACAAGATGTTATGTTCTTTTATGTTATCCATAATTGCTTCCAGATTTGATAATTGTGTCCACTCAAATTGCAATTTTGATTCTATTGTGATGTGCAGTAGTACTATAGATACATTGAATCAATGTTGGTTTTTTTATTTATTTTTATTTATTTATCAATTTTTTTAATATATAGCGCTATATAACACTCAAAGCACTTTACATCAAGGAATCACTCACCCATTCACACACACATTCATACATACACCAATAAACGCAGACACAGAGGGTGAGGAGGGTTAAGTGCAATGTTCCCTCTAATTTTTCACGAGTCTGAGCAAACACACAAACTCCCTGAGCGTCCCATGGACCAGTGTGAGCAACAGTGGACGTGTGCACTGTGGTCATGCTGCATCGCATCCATCCAAGTTAAATGGTTTATTAAAAGAATCAAATTACCGCATTTACATTTCTGTTATAAGACTTTTAATTAAGTGCTTCAGCCACTTATACAATCACATTTACAAAAATCTTGCTCATGACCTGTGTAGTATGTTAATGCTATTGGAAGTATAAATATTTAATTTTAACTATGGCAAAACATGAGCTTCCAACCAAACCAAGACAACTGTAAACTCCAATGTTGAAAACACACTTAACATTTTTATGATAAAGCTCTGACTTGTATTATGAGTATAAGCCATTGTGTGAAGCTTTTGCTGTGACTGAGTGAGATTGTCCTACTGTGTCTGGGAGACAGTCCGTTAACTCTTTTTCAGTATATGACACGATCATTTGATTTTTACAACTCATAAACTAGTGACAGTCAATGACCAATACACACTGAGAGGAATCTGTATCTGCACAGCTGCTCTATTACTGTACATTTATATATCATATCAAAACACAATATATAATGTGTATTTGTATATAAAATATATTCAAAACAAGTGGTATGGGTCAAAATAAATATATATTTACAAACCACACACTGCAAACAGTGAACAAACACACACACTTCAAAATGTAAACAAACACACACTGGAAACTAAGAACACACTGGACATGATTGTACAGTGTGATAGTCATTCTGCTACAGTGGCTCAGTGGTTAGAGGTTGGAGGATCGAGTCCCGCTCGGACCAACTTCCGTCATTGTGTCCTTAGACAAGACACTTTGGCATTAGCTAACGCTAATGATTACGCATGATATATCCATCCATCCATCCATCCATTTTCTTCCGCTTATCCGGGGCCGGGTCGCGGGGGCAGCAGTCTAAGCAGGGACTCCCAAACTTCCCTCACCCCGGACACGTCCTACAGCTCCTCCGGTGGGGCCCCAAGACGTTCCCAGGCCAGCCGAGAGACATAGTCCCTCCAGCGTGTCCTGGGTCTTCCCCGGGGCCTCCTCCCGGTGGGACATGCCCAGAACACCTCCCTAGGGAGGCCTCCAGGAGGCATCCTGAGCAGATGCCCGAGCCACCTCAACTGGTTCCTCTCAACGTGTAGGAGCAGCGGCTCTACTCCGAGCTCCTCCCGTGTGACCAAGCTCCTCACCCTATCCCTAAGGGTGCGCCCAGCCACTCTGCGGAGGAAACCCCTTTCGGCCGCTTGTATCCGCGACCTTGTCCTTTCAGTCATTACCCAGAGCTCATGACCATAGGTGAGGGTAGGAACGTAGATTGACCGGTAAATCGAGAGCTTTGCCTTTGGGCTCAGCTCCTTCTTTACCACAACGGACCGATACAGCGACCGCATCACTGCAGACGCTGCACCAATCCGCCTGTCAATTTCCCGCTCCATCCTTCCCTCACTCGTGAACAAGACCCCGAGATACTTGAACTCCTCCACTTGGGGCAGAGACCACCTTTTTCCGGTCGAGAACCATGGCCTCGGATTTGGAGGAGCTGATTCTCATCCCAGCCGCTTCACACTCGGCTGCAAACCGCCCCAGTGCTGCAGGTCCTGGCTCGAAGAAGCCATCAGGACAACATCATCTGCAAACAGCAGAGATGAGATCCTGTGGTTCCCAAACCAGACCCCCTCCAGCCCCTGGCTGCGCCTAGAAATTCTGTCCATAAATATAATGAACAGAACTGGTGACAAAGGGCAGCCAGTCCGAGGTTCGACTATCGGTCGGATTCTCCTCTCCAGTACCCTGGAATAGACCTTACCGGGAAGGCTGAGGAGTGTGATTCCCCTGTAATTGGAACACACCCTCCGGTCCCCCTTCTTATACAGAGGGACCACCACCCCGGTCTGCCATTCCACAGGTACTGTCCCCGACCGCCACGCGATGTTGCAGAGACGTGTCAGCCAAGACAGCCCCACAACATCCAGAGACTTGAGGTACTCAGGACGGATCTCATCCACCCCAGGAGCCTTGCCACCGAGGAGCTTGCCAACCACCTCAGTGACTTCAGCCAGGGTGATGGACGGGTCCGCCTCCGGGTCCTCAGTTTCTGCTTCCTCCTCGGAAGACGTGAATGATATGATGTATTTGACTCACAATTAAGTCAATAGCACAATAAACCATGTGTACCGATCAGGAACAGCATCCAGTCCATCAAAACATAAGGTCCTCTACTCCTGAGTCCATCATGAGATCTTCACTTGGTTCCACGAACCGCTCCGGGTCCGAGATGCCTCTATTTTAACTTGTACAAACATCCACAGTGTCCTCGGTCGCGTACTTCCTTTGTTTTGTTTTGTTGTTTTGTTTATAGGTAAAGCAATAGCATCTCCAAATAGACAAGCAAGTAGCAGACCCGGCACCAGGAAAGTGACATAATGTTACTTTAAATAAGTTTTATTGTCCACATTGTAACACACTGGTGGCCTGTTATAACTACCAAGGTCAGTTAGAAGGAAGAGATTAACTATTTAAATGCATGTTTACTTTAAAATTTTGCAGGATTAAAATTGACGTTTCAATCAATTACTTCCAAATAAATTCACCCTCTGTCCTTTTTAATAATTAATTTCTCACTGCTGCAGCAGAATAAGTAACCACCTCATCTTTTTTATCTCCTTCTCTTAACCAGGCAGAGTTAACCAAACTTTGCCCAAAGTTTTGTATTCACTAATTTGGCTGAAATCAAAACTAATAAGTCCAGCACCAAACTGTTGTATTTCTCATTGAAATTAATTGACAGTTTACAATGTAAAAAAAATATGTTATGTATTTCCACAGCCTGGTCAACCAGATGTTTAGAATTATTTTAGTTTTACTTCTTGCATTTTTTTTGAGACTCGTTTAAAACTTCTGTGCCAATTGGGATTCGCCAATTGGGATCACGATTACAGGATTTGGGATGCTTTGGTGTGTGGTCTATAACAAAAAAATGCACTCATTAATACAAAATATGGACTGCATAGAATAAGTGAATTCAGTTTCATTCATTTTCACTCAGTTTCACGGTGGCTAGTTGGCTGAGATGGGTAGTACTCAGTTACATGTACTTTTTGTCACATTTAATTGAGTAAATGGCAAAACAATGTAAAAGGTTTCTGAGTTTGGAGTGGGTGATTGGAGTGGCTGAAGACAAATGCACCACATTAGGTCTCATGTTGAGATCAGTTACATGTACTTTTGTCACATTTACTTACTACTTGTAGTTTTCAGAGACCGTACATCATATTAATAGTACTCTTACTTAAGTAAATGTTTTGGTTACTCTTCGTGCTATGTGAGTAAGTCTACAAATGCTTTATATTGACAATATGAAATTATTTAAACTATTGTGTTTCTTGCACCACTATTTCAGATGGGGTTTTTTTTTTTCTTTTTTGTGCCTGTCCATACTAGATTTTGAGCATTATTTATTTGTCCCTCAAATTACATTAAGTTCCAATTATAAATCAGACTCTCAGAAAACCTTTTTCTCCTACTTGCATAATTTCTTGGACTTTTTACTTCTATTAATGTTACTCTGAAGTACATTAGGTTCTAAGGTAGACTGCAAATTGCTTCACAAAGGACTAGACTGTTTTTTTGTGTTTGTTTTTTTTCAACCTTGGTCCACTTCACATCATCTTGTTTCTCTGGTCTCTCCCACTTCACTGTCCATTAAAAACTAGACATCTCATAATAGACCAAGTGCTGACGTGCAGGTCCTTCTATAACATGGTCGGAATGGGAATGTTCTACAGTCAGATAAGTCGGGATTTCTCTTCTCTCATCCGCAGTTTTCCGGGTGGATCAATTCCCGAGGATTTGATGGGACTTTCCGACCAGATTGAAGTTATAAATGGAGCACTGCAGATCCCTTTATTCCTCTAAATGTTCCATGTTTCAAAATGGGCAACGTCATAAGTATATTTTGGGATGAGAATAAAAATATGTTGTTAGTCATCCCACTAAAAGTTCTGGTGTTATTTTTTGCTTGTTCAGAACTTTTTCTCCAACATAATTTACTCTACACTAATTGTGCTAAGTTAAATTCTTGCAACTGATGTGGGAAAGTGTGATTGCTTGTGAACGCTTTTGGCTACACTGACGAGGCTACCAGTTATACAACCAAAGAATCAATTTTTGAATGAAAAGGGATAACCACTCTACTACTACGCAAGCACGAGTAAGATAATACATAAGAATAATAGACTGACTGAGGAGGAGTGCCAAAACTTCTTCCTCTGCAGGCCAAAATGGAGATGTAGCAGTAGGTGAAAGGCCAAAGCTAATGTTTTTAAAGCAAATCATTAATCTGCAAAGAGACCTACATTGTCTTTAATTATTATGTTGTATAGGAGGATGGTTTGGTCTTCCCTTTACTCGAGGCTGAACAGAGAGTAGTGCAATTTTGAACTGCACTTTTCGGCCATATGGGAGCGCGCAATAGGAGCTATACTTTAAAGGTTTGGTAAATGGTCACATTTTTATACAGCGCTTTTCCACCTTCAAGGCTCTCAAAGTGCTTTACATCAAGGAACCACTCAAATATTCACAGACATATTCATACACCAGTGCACACAGACACTGGAGCGAAGGAGGTTAAATGTCTTGCCACACAACAACGGTACTGAAGTGGAATCCCACCGGCAACACTCTACTACTGTCGCCTCATTGTGCGATCATGCAAAAGTTTCTGTGTAATCCGTTTCCTCTTACAAACAACATGTTGAGAAATTTTCCCCAATCGAAAGATACCAAGTTTTGTTTCATATTGTCAATCGCCATGGCAACTTCTCATCTCACGTTTCTGAAACCCTTGGATAAGTGGTTTGTTGACAAAAATATTGACCGAAAAAGACATTCAGACTACATAATCACTATACCAGAAATGTATTCACCCTTTGATTGCAACTCAATAGCTCTTTTTGGTCCTCTTGGCAGATGCTTTCACTGTCCATGACTTTGAAAATATCACCAATATTTCATCAAAAATTCAAAATAGTTTGAAGAAGGCTTACCTCACCTGTCTGAGTGGTCTTGTTCAGTGGTCAGGTTTAGAAGTTCCCATTACAGTGTATTCCCACTTCAGCTCCATATAAAACCCCGTACTACTGATATGTACTTCTTAATTGCGCGTGTCCATTAGAATTTTAAGGCGTGTTTGTTTTAAGTGCACGGGCGAGATGCGATTTAACCAGACGCCAATACAGCCAAATCTCATTAACATCAAACCGCTTTACTGCTAATCACGTTACCGAGCAACCAGCCAGCCAATCGCAGCTCCTAATGGCATTACGCCGCACCCTGATTGGATTGGGATCTCATTTCGACTTCCTGAAAGCTGCCAGCGTTTTAATCAATAAACACGGAGCGCGGTGATGTCACAGTTTGTTAAGATTGTAAAGATGCGCAGCGGAAAATGTGGGCGTTTAGAATTTTTTTTTTTTTTTTTTTTTTGCATATAGAGTCAAATGTGTGAGAATTTGCACCCACTCACACGCACTCAAATGGATGTGATGAGGCTGCAAATCAGAAATGCTAGAAAGAGAAGCACCAGCGTAGCACATCTGTCAGTATAATTACACAGTGTTGGCAAAGGGAGGAGTGGAAGGATTGGAAAAAAAGAAGAGATCTAGAAAAATGTAGGAGGGCGAAACTAAATTAAAGTTTATACGCGGCTGTATTGACTTGAACTTTTTACAGTTGTTCTAAAGGTGTGGGGGAGTGTTGTGAGAGCTGAGCATCTATGAATGGAGATACATATCGATTTCAAAGTCATTGTTCTGTCTCTTCCTGGAAGTCAAAAAATTGTGCAAAGAATATATGCAGTTATTGTAATTTTTTTTTATCTCCTTGAGTGTAGTTCTTTTCTGCCAAACTTTAGTTAAAAAGGCATTGTGATATTGAGCAAAAACAAACTGAAGAGATTTGAATTGAAAATGTTTAATGTGAAAATGTGCATTGTAGAAAGAACAGTTACTTTTATCTATTCTGTCAGATTTAAAGCCACACTGCGTAACTTTCTGCAGGTGGCATGTTACCTGCTTGATTGGAAATAGAAAGTTAAAACCGTACATCAGAAGATTATCATGGGAGATAGATGAGTTTTATACCATACAGTGGAATATTATACCTGAAAGAACAGCATTTCCATGGAAACAAGCAAGAGGCCCTCCACCAGATCAAGTAAAAATCAGGTTTGTGGAGATGCAAGCCTGCTCACGGTAAGGACACATTTTTTCTATGTGTGGCTAAAAAGGTTACACAGTGTGACTTTAACCTATATGTATTAGTGATGTTTTGTGTCAACAGTTACTTCTATCTATTCTGTCAAATTTAAAGACACACTGCGTAACTTTCTGCAGGTGGCACGTTACCTGCATGATTGGAAATAGAAAGTTAAAACCGTACATCAGAAGATTCTCATGGGAGATAGATTAGTTTTATGTCATACTGTGGAATATTATAGCCCAAGGAACAACACTTCCATGGAAACAAGCAAGAGGCAATCAAGTAAGTCAGATTTACGGAGATGCAAGCACGCTCACATTTTCACATTTTTCTGTTTGGCTAAAACTTTACACAGTGTGGCTTTAACCTGTAGAGAACCTATTTATTAGTGATATTTTGTGTAATTTTGTATAGCACTTGTGGGTTAGAAAAATGTCTTTGCTACAGGTTTTGATTAACAGAAGTTAATGAATTTTATTTTCAATTACATTTTTATTTTGCAATTAAATAGAGTTTTAATTTTGATTATTTGCACAGCCCTGATTATTCATTGAAAATCTGATTTGTGTAGCTGTATGGAGCAATGTGCCAATATAAGTTTCATTTGTTTCAACTGCAGACGTTCAAAAACCCACAATAAATATCTTCACATATTCTGAAGAGATGGATTATCCCCGTCTCCTCACCAGCTCCTCTCTCCTCTTAAGGTCATGCTATAGATTCTCAGAAAGCTGTGATAAAATGCCACTGTACTATTTCCCCCTTTGAAAAGTTCATTCATTTAGTCCTTGGTCTATCTGCCAGTGTGGTAATCCTGTTTGTCCGTCCCCTCATCCCATTCCGTGTCCTCAAATGGGGCGAATGCGATGCCGAAACACGCCGCGGGGCACAAAATGGCCGCCCTATCATCTCCACTTACGGGACCTGTGACATTAAGTGAAAACAAAGCATTCTGGACACTTAAATCCATTTAACCTGCTGCTGATCCTGTTGCGGTCACTCCATTGGTTCTAATATCGCGTGGGGCTCCTCTCCGCCTCTCTCCCCTCCGCTCTTCCTCCGCTCGTCTTCTTCAGATCGATGGCGAGGGCGCGGAGCTAATGACCCATCTCAGCAACCAATTCACTCAGCCCTCCGCGCTTCACTATCTGTCCAAAGCCATGAGCGGACTCACCCAGCCCCGGCCTTATTTAGATAGAAGGATTTCTGCTTTTCAGGAGAGGCTGGGAGGGGGGTACTGAAAAGAAGTCAAGGGGAATTAATCATGCAGTTTTGGTGTACTATATGTAAGTAATAATGTGATTGAATTGTGTTTTGAAATACTTTTGCGGCAGAGTGGTTAGCTTTTGTGTTAAAGGTGCACTATGGATGTTTTCCGATCCAGGGTCTGCCAAACTGCCACCTCCATGGAGATGTCACTGCTTTGCCTGGAATGTTCCACAGTATGGCGATAAACATATTAATCTCCAGTTTACAGTAAGTCTTTTTGAGTAAAACAAAACACCTGAAATTGAGTAAATGCATTCCAGACAAACCAATAAAATCTCCATGGAAACAAGCAGGTGGCGTACCCTTCACAGGAAAAGTTACAAAGCTTCAACATATAGTAATTACATAGATTTATATTAGATTAGCAGCAAATATTTTAAAGTTATTTATTTATTTATTACATTTATCAATTCATCAATTTAGGTGTTTATATATTTATTTGTTAGGCATCACAATGACACATAGACTGTATATATAAATGAACATAGCTAACCTTCTAGCCATATAGGAAGTGATCATGGGCGCACTTCCAGCACCATTGACTCTGGCTCCAATACATGATCTTTCTATTTTTATTTCATTATTATGTCCGTAAATCAAGATATGAACATTAATAACAGACAATCAGGCACTTTGCCCCAGGTCGCTCCTACTAGGGTTAGCAACAGGTTTGATTGACAGCGTTGCTAATCCTGCAAAACCGGAGCAGGCGGGAAGGGGTGTTACCTTGAACCTCTTCTCTCCATTGTTTTTTTGGTTGCTATGATACTCGCAGTCGGAATTCCAAATATGGAACTCATCTCCTAATTCGCTCTTATAACTACTAGCCTTGATGAACTTCATTTGACTGGAGCTGAATACTTTGAGTTACGCCACACTCCCTACTTTTTTATACAGTCTGTGTGATGATATTGGACAAACCAGTTCTGTAGTTCAAAGTGTTGTACCATATTTTCAAAATCTGAACAGGGTTTGTGTAGATTTTTATAAGACACATCTTTGTTTAAATGTGTTTCCTTTTATATTGACAGATGTAATGAACGTAGACTAGAAGAAATAAAAAAATTAACATATATATTATCAATGACAAATACATATATTAAACAAATGAGCCTAAAAAATAGTGGCCAATCTGGGGGAAAAAAAACAACAAAAAAACTACTATACTATTTGAACTTGTGCTACACTGGTGATCCTCTCTCTTCTACTCTCACCTTTCACTGTTGACTTCGTTCCCTTATGATGTGTGCGCAGATAGTCACTGAAGCACGGCCAAAAATGATTGATACCGCCTTCATTTCAATGCAGATTTTTGTATTCCTATAAACTTCACCCTCTCCCTCCCCTCCTCCTCTTCCTCACCCCATCTCCCCTAGCCTCCTTTTCCCCCCCTTATCCAGCCATCCCACCCCCGCACCCCCATGCTCCTCCGTAGTTCAGCTCCACTGCCTATCACATCTAAATTCATTATAGCCTCTTGAGACTCAGTTATGTGTGTATGTGTGCGTGTGAGTGAGTGTTTGGCAAATGATTATAAAGCAATGTTATTAAAAAGTGCCATAATTACCGCGCCTCTAGCTAAAACAGTTGGATGTGAGGGTAGCTGCTGTCCTCTCCACAGGCAAAGGCAGAGTACGGGACATGAAAGAACAGGAGTCTATGGTAATATTAAAAATCACCTATGTGCTAGTGGCAAGAACATGCTACCATTTACATTAGACTACATGCTATTTATCATGTACGCTGTCCTTTTATGCTAACTAGCAATGTCAGTTGTTATGACACTGAGAATGATCCTCTAAGGACATTATTTTTGCGGAATGACCCAGACAGAGACCAGTAGTGATGAAATGAAAAGGATATGGAAATGAAGGTGTAGAGTAGTCAAACGTTGTATTCAAGTAAGAGTACCTTTCTTTCAAAGTAATATTACTCAAGTAGACGTACAAAGTTGTTTAAAATATTACTTATGACAGCAACTCAGTTAGTAGCGACAGTAGCTCAGTTGGTGTGACTATTTACCATTTACTATTTAAGAATATAGACCCAACATCTTATTTATAATTCAAAGTAAGTGTAATTGGAAGGATAGATCACAAAGTTGAGAAACACAACAATGAGAAACACTAAATTATACCACTTATCCAAGGGTTACAGGAGCGGTTCAAGTAATACAAAAAATATAACGCTTTTTAGACTGTCTGAGTGTCTGAGAATTACAAGTAAATGTAGTCCCTCTCTTTGTCCTCCTTCACTGCCCTTTTCATTGTCAGCAGAATCTTCAGCCCCCTCAACCTCTCCATCTCTCGACCAATACTGTAATTGACCTAAGCCACTAACAAAGTAACTGGCGAGGGGCATTGTTTCTGATCTTCGCTCTCTCCTCATTTTCTTCATCTTCTTCATCTTCTTTTTCTTCTTGTAGAAAAAGAAGCTCCATGAGACAAGCCTAAAGTTGTATTGGAGCACTGCCCTAGGATGAACAGGAAGTCAGCCATATTGAATTGAAATTTTGTCGTCACTTGTACTCCTTTTGTAAGAAACTGATCTACTTAAGAATTGCTTTTAATGTTTTGTCTGCTAAAATAAAGGTTATATTAAAATTCATCTAATGCCCTCTTTACCTGCCAGGATCTATTTTCACTGTATCCATATCTCCGACACTGCGGCACATACATGACCTCAGAAAAAAAGGTACAACATAGGCCCTTTAATAAGAACAGGGGTTGTATTTGAGGTTGAATGCTGGTGATAAAACCTTTAACAGAGATCGTATTGCTAAAATCTTTAATAGAGATCATATTGCTCCCATGCTACTATTTCTTTACTCACTCCCCTTCTATTTCATTCTAACGGACTTCTCAATTTTATACTTGAAAAAAACTGTTCACATCTTCACCCAAACTTACAGTACACTCCCAACACCCATTCACTGCTTTAGAAATGCCAGTTTTGTGGTGTTTTGCTGGAAGATAATAGCTTCTTGAATAACTCCTTGCTACAAAAGAGAGCGGAGGAAAAACATATTACTTCTCTCTCATCAATCTCGCCAAAGCTTGGGAGAAAACTGTGCGGCGTCAGTCCTGCTCTGGCCTTTTCTTCGCTGGTGAAAACACTGATTTGTTTGCAGTGTGGAGAAGCTACGCACAGTCTGAGAAAGCCAAAGAAAACGGCATTAAGTGGTTGAAATGACTGATTAGAGACAGTAGCGGTGCAGTTGCAGGCATCGATTTAGCATCACAGTTTAGATAATGCTAGAGAGGTGGAGCACAGGTGACAGCTAGCTAAAACTGTGTTAGAGTGTATTGTTGAATGGCAAAATCATTTAAAGCAATTAAAGATACATGGATAAAATGCTGTTTAAAATGCTGCGCTGTGCTGTGCTAGTCCAACATCACCAGCTCAGCCCTTGTTATCCTTGCCTATGCCATTAGACTTGTGTTTTTCAATCAAAGGTGTCAAAACTTCAAAAATCTACTCTAGTGTAAAAGAAAATGCCAGCTATTATGTCACAAAAATATGAGATGGCAGAGTAACTGTCCTGTTCTGTTAATGAGGGCTTAATATTGTGTAATGTCACTGAAATAAGCTGCTTTTAAATGGAGCAGCTGCAGATTCAATCAGTTGGAACAGTTAATGTTTTTAAGTGTGAAAATGGGTACGGTTCTTTGTGCTCCTTTTCATTCACACTGATGCATGTAACATTATTTTATATCCATCTTAAATGAATGAAAAAAATGAAATAAAAATTAGAGGCATAATACTCCCTACAACAAGCATGTGAGTGTCAGACTCTGAGGCTTCTGCGATTTATTCTGCAACAGTAAATATAGTAATTGTTATGCCATTTTTAAACAATTTCAGCGAACAGCTACAACCCCAATCCATCTCCCCCGTAGCAGCGTCACTATCAGCCACCTCAGCTTCTCCAACGTCTTTTCTTCACCATCTTGCTTTTATTCCCAGGCTAATTATTTTGACAATCTAACTTGAGACTTAGCTTCTCTTGCAGTAAATATTATATATATTTCTTGAGATCTGCATATAAACTACATACAGTATTGTTATTTATAGTGGGAACCTAATGCAATATTGTACCATATTGCATTGCTGTTGTTGTTTACAAAAACTGTTGAGGTAATGTCCCCCACTGTTGCATGCTCCTTTCCCCTCCTGTGGCTGATCCTTTGTCCCTGAGCCCTGTGGCCCTGGTTTATCAGTCCTCCCACAATGCACCTGTCTTGACCAGCTGGCTCACACACCTGGCTCACCGGCATCCGCCAAACGCACCACACTGTAACCGTGGCAACCATATGGCACGGCCGGACATCGTCATGGAAACAGCCAAACAGACAGACAGACAGGGGGCAGTGGCAGACACAGAGGACACTGGACCACACTCACAATAACAACAACAAAAACTCATCAGATCGTTTACTCTAATAGATGATGCAATAAATGACAATGAACTATGATGCAGTACAAGATAGTAGTCCCAGCAATGGTATTAACAAAAAACATCAAAATATCTTAATACTTTGTGACACTTAAAAACTTAAATGTTCAAACTTTTTTGACAGGGGTTTCTCCGCCTGCTTGTTTCCATGGAGATGCTAATTAATTGCTAACAAATTACATTGAAAATGCATTCTTACTGTGAGCGGGGTCGCTTCTTTCCATTTTTGACCTGTCTAATGCCGTACTGTGGAAAATATGGAACCCAGTAACATCTCCATGTAGATAAGTAGATTCACTTTTAAAGAACGGAGGCACAGCTTACTTTTAAAGAATAGAAGCTGATGCTAAATAGTGAACGTATCAATACAAAGTCAAAATTGTGTACAGTTTTTTCTGAACAATTTAAGATGATTTGTTTATTTACCTAAATCAGATAACTAGAGTAATCAGATTGGCTGGCCTGGGAATGCCGTGGGGTCTCACTGGAAAAGCAGGAGGAAGTGTCTGGGGTGAGTGAAGTCTGGGAGTCCCTGCGTAGACTCAAACTGGCCCGGGATAGGCGGAAGAATTAATGTGTGGATATGTGTTAAACAGTATACTTTAGACTAACTGGTGTATTTAGAAGATAAAGTAATGAACCTCTTCTGTTTCATTTTGTTTTTACCACGTTAGTTTTGTATCATTTCCTCACCAAACCTGCACAACTGTGAACAATCATAAAGAAATCAGATTACTCACGTCAGATGTAACTGTTCACAGATATCAGATAACGATCACATGGTTTGGCGTGTGTGTAAACATAGCCACTATAAGAGAAGCATTGAGCACATAGACCAGTTCATGAACTACACAGACTGCACTGTTTCACCTGTGACTCTTGCTCTCCATTCTTCCTGCACACTGAACATGTTTCTGAGGCAGTACATAGACTTCAGATTCTGAACTGACAGAAACATGGCTGTCAATCTGCATCTCCACATTCAAACATAAATGAGGCAGATAAACTGTTTTGCACAATGACACAATGGCAGTAAGCATTGATCTAAACTGGAATGAAAAAAACAATTCAGCCAGTCCCTTATCACTCCATGTAAGTCATTTTCTTGTGTTTATATATTTGTTTATTTAATGCTTTTAGAGTGGATATTATTATTTATTTTTTTTAAATCTTTCCACCATGTTATAACGTTGTTCCCTCATCAAAAACATGCCTGAAGAGGTTTTAGATGTCATCCATGCTTGTCTTGAATATTTTAGCGATCTCTCCCAGGTCCTGTTTCAACCCTCCTTATGATAAACGTAAGATTCTGTGCAGTTCTCAGCCTACAAGCCTCCGTCACCCAATGTACAGTAGTTAGCACATTGCGGGATGCACACTGATTATGTTGCGATAGAGCTTTGCAGCGAGAGTGACTTAGTGCGGAGAGCAAATATAGCATTTTCAAAACAATAAAAAGTAACATAGTGATCTAAATATTTTATGTGTTAGCAGTTATTAACCCATAGAAGTTAAATTCCCCCTATTAATTTAATTGCATTTTTATTGTATTTAATTTTGAATAATCAATCATCATTTTCACTGTTCACTTGCTCATATATTTTTTGATTGCAATACTTTTTGGGCTTTTTGAGTGAACATAAGTTAACCAGTGTTTAGAAGAAAATTGAAAGTAGTACATTAAATCCAGGAGAGATAATAGAGAGTTCCACTTGTGTTATGGGTTATATTTAACTTGGCTCTTTCTTGTCCAGAGCCGTCTGTAAGCTCCACTAACATAGGCTGGCAAACACAAAGCTGGCAGCATCAACTACATTACAGTCTATAAAAAGCCTTCAGTGACTTTCAGGCCAAACAGGAAGTCAGTTATTTGTTGTTTATCAAGGAAATACAAGCACAATATAAAGAGGTTTGTCTTGGACACTCCTCTGAAGGCATGGGTCAAATTTTTTGTAGGTGAATATTATGGGTTTTGTTGGGGTTTTTTGGAGGGGGGGGGGGGGGTCCTGTCAGTGATCATGTGTTGGGGTTTAACACTTGGACAACAAATACTACTACTACAACTATTACAAAACTACACTTAGTATTACTACTATTGGCCTTTTAGAGCAAACATTTATCATTACTTGAATAATACAATTTCTCAGGATATACAATCAATATACAAACGTATGTTTTTTGATGGAAAAAATACACCAACAAAACAACAACTATGACAATTGAATTTTTCATCTAAATTTGAGTCTAAAAATAGTTAAAACTTCTGATTGTTATGATTGTTATTATCATTCTGGAGGAAGATATGGGGTCCTTGGGATCTTTTCTTACTGACAAATAGTCCCTTGTCTCACGAGGTGCTATTGTACTTATTGTACTTATGATTCAGACATTCATTCAATAAGCAATTTGTCTTCAAATATATTCAGATGTACAAATAAATAACTAACCTTATCTCCATGAGAATAATATTGCCTAGAATGTTCCACAGTATAACATATCTATCTCTGTAAAGTAGTGATGACACCAGGCTAAGTTACAGGTCATATCTGTGGAAAGGCAGATCTCACAGATCATTCTTACTGTGAATGAGAGAGGATCTCGCTCACAGTCAAAGGTGAAAGATGCAAGATAAGATTAAAGTCATACAGTCTAACATTTCAAGCAAAGCTTTAACATCTCCAACAAGTGGTGGACTCTTTGCCAGAAAAGTTACATAGTGCATCTTTAACAATCATCTAATGTCAAATCAATGATATCATCCTAAATAAATGTCCTATGATCATATACAGATAGTGAAGAGTTGTCAGCTGTCAGTCCCTTCTCCTCACAGGTATGCAGACTGGAATTCCCTTCAACTATGCTCCTCTGAAGACAATGCCCTGCTGACAGAAGAGCTGATGAACTGGTACCAGTTTTGTAAAAGTATGAGCACTTTTACAACAGAAGCATGGCATGCACCTCCCACACATACACACTATCTGCACCTCGCCAAATATTGCTGTATTTTCCTGCCTGTGACCTTGTGTCGCATATCTCCAGCACACAGACCAAACTTTTGTATATGCATGGGGCTTGGTGGAGCGTTTCCAGACATTCTGACTCTTCATGCTCACCTCTCCGGTACATGGCTCTGGTCTGGGCTCACATCTGGAATGGGCAGAATTTATGTGTGAAATTGAAATAGTGAAAAGTCACTCTTTGATATTGTGATGTTGTGCTCTGGATGTATAATGAGGAGGGAGGAAAGGCACTTTCTGCAAAGTCAAAATGTTAAGTTGTTGATTTCTTTTACAAAAAATCCAAATGTCTGTGTGCGTGTGTGTATATACATGTATATATATGTACTAAATACCAGAAAAGGGGCATATGTCTGTAGATATGTTCTTCACAGAATCAGAAATGTATATTAAAGGACTAAAGGACACTATAGCCTCTTTTCCACTGCGTGGTTCACTTGGGGCTGCCTTGGAGCGAGTTTGTTTGGTGCGGTTCCCTCCAGCAGAGTTGCATGTCCATGTTCCAGGCACAGCTCTGGGTCCAGGGACAGAGCTCTGCTACATGACACACTGACATCACCCAAACATAGCTTGTGTTTTCTTAATAAATAAAATCTAATTTAATCCTAACTGATTATACTCATAATTGTATGGCCAATCTCAGCGAGTCACAAAAAGATGTTTAGTAATAAAGTTAGTGGCGCTGTGAGACAAAACTAAAACTAGTGGAAACACATATACACGAAACTACTTCTGGTTTATCATCAGCCTTTTCTGCATTTATTTCACTTCTCTGGGCCTCTACACCACATTTTAACATCTTGTGAGGGCCACGTATCTATAAACAGGAAATAGCTGTTGCATTTGTGCTAGTTTTGTCATCATAGTTGGAAATACAGCATTTTATCACAAGATTAAGTCAGCATTTGGTGAGCAATTATTATTTTCTGTTTATATAAGTATATTCTTTTTGTGGTCTTGTTTTTACATGTGTCTGCGTTCTCTCTTGTCCAACCATTTGTTTAGTCCTGTTAACTACGCCTGGAGCCGTACTGCCCCATACCTCACTGGGAGCTAGTACCCTCCAGGGTCCATTTTGTACAGTTCACTTTAGACAGTGCAGACACTTGCAGCTCATACCGA
This sequence comes from Periophthalmus magnuspinnatus, assembly GCF_009829125.3. Lineage (NCBI taxonomy): Eukaryota > Metazoa > Chordata > Actinopteri > Gobiiformes > Gobiidae > Periophthalmus > Periophthalmus magnuspinnatus. The sequence continues at coordinate 9,160,173 of NC_047149.1, forward strand.
TCCACTCCAACGTAAACCAGTAGAAATGAGACTTATGTAACAAATAAGTGACACTACCAGAACCAAGTTGCAGGTCAGATCTGTGGAGAGGTCATAGAATAAAAGACGTTTCAAGGTGTTTAAGCAAGAAATTAAAATACATGTAATGAAAAACTCCGTGGAACATTCCAGGCAAAGTAGGTAGCAGGTAGCAGACTGTGCAACAGAAAAAGTTACATATAACACCTTTATACAAAAAATAATTTCAGTTGGAACCAAATATATTTTACTTCAAGAAAGCATCTGTTTGTTTAAGTACCAATGGGAAGCAGGTTGATTTGACAATTTGAAGATACAAAAGAATGAGTCAGGCTGCACCTACTGTGAGCTTTCCAAGGATCCAATGTAGCGTTTGACAGAGTTCACATCGACCCAGAGTGCACAGCAGCATTCCACACAGACACAGGGTCGACCGCGAGTGAATGAGGAGTGTGGCTGCCCATTCAAATAAAACAAATCATATTTTTTTATCAAAAAGGTTTAAAAAGTTCATCAAGTAATTTGCACACAAGTTGCTCTGTAATGGCAGTGAAAACCTTTGCTGACAACTATGTACAAATTCATTTGAAGGTCCTGTGTTATGCAAACTGACATTTTTGAGCTTTTAACCATGTAATGTTTTCTCAAATTCTCTATTGAAATAAATGGGATTCACGCTTAACCAGCAGTTCCACCACAAAGAAAGTGCAGTTTAGTTGCATTTACAACAAAAGTGGGCAGAGCAGAATAAGGTCAATAGCAACATAACTCTCCACAATGATCAGCTCATTGTCAGAGGAAGAAGACATACTTACATTATACAGTAATTATGTGACTCATGTCTAAATGACAGAAAATATCCTGATAACCACATTGTCTGCTATAATTAGACTAATGATTGTATAATCACACCTGGGCTGTGCAGCCTGCACTAGCTTCTGTTTCATATCAGATGCACTTCAAAATGTTATTGATTGTGTTAGGGTTAGGGTTAGGGTTAGGGTTAATTATAGAGGCCAATGGCAAGCCACTTGTACAAGTGACCATCAAATGTAGCATATACCAAGCAGGCACACTGTCCCCACTCCTTCTGCATAGATCTGAACCCCCTCAGCCAAATCATCAACAACACTGGCTATGGATACCGACTCAGGAATGGGGCCACTATCAGTCCCCTCCTCTACATGGATGACATCAAGCTGTACGCTAAGAATGAGCAAGACATCGACTCACTGATCCACACCACCAGGATCTACAGTACAGTGGAATGTCATTCGGGCTTGAGAAGTGTAGCCAGATGGCGACAAAGAGAGGGAAGGTAGTCCACACAGAAGGGGTCTCCCTACCAGAACGAACAATAGCAGACATTGAGGACAGTTACAAGTACCTTGGTATCCCACAAGCAAATGGCAGCCTTGAAGTGGAAACAAGGAAAGCGGCCAGGGCTAAATATCTCAGACGAGTAAGGCAAGTCCTAAGGAGTCAGCTCAATGGCAAGAACAAGACCCAGGCAATAAACAGCTACGCCCTGACAGTAATCAGATACCCAGCAGGAATCATAAGCTGGCCAAAGGAGGAGATACAGACCGCAAACGTTAAGACCCGAAAGTTTCTAACCATGCATGGGGGTTCTATCCCAAATTCACCATCCTGAGGCTGCATGCGGTAGTAAGGAAGGAGGTCGAGGATTAGTGAGCGTGAGAGCCACAGTCCACGATGAAACATCCAAGATCCATCAAGTACATCAAGGACAAGGCCCCAGCAGATGATGTGCTCAGTGAATGTCTCAGACAGTGGAGTGCAGAGGAAGAGGTGCTGGAGGAACCATCATGGAAGGACAAGCCCCTGCATGGGATGTACCACTGGAACATAACTGAAGTGGCTGATATCAAGAAATTCTACCAATGGCTTGAGAAAGCTGGACTGAAGGACAGCATAGAGGCACTCATCCTGGCTGCGCAGGCCTTGAGCACCAGAGCAATAGAGACTCAGATCTACCAGACAAGACGCAAGGTGTAGGCTGTGCAAAGAGGCCCCTGAGACAATCCAGCATGTAACTGCAGGGTGTAAGATGCTGCAGCATATGTGGAGCAGCATAACCAAGTGGCGAGCATAGTGTACAGAAACCTCTGTGCAGAGTATGGACTGGAGACCCAAAGGTCAAGGTGGGAAACACCTCCAAAGGTAGTGGAGAATGGTTGAGCCAAGATCCTGTGGGACTTCCAGATACAGACTGACAGAATGGTGATGGCGAACCAACTGGACATTGTGGTGGTGGATAAACAACAGAGCAAAGCTGTTGTGGTGGACATCGCAGTACTAACTGATGGGAACATCAGGAAAAAGGAACATGAGAAACTAGAGAAATACCAGGGGCTCAAAGAAGAGCTGGAGAAGGCCTGGAAGGTGAAGGTATCAGTGATGCCCACGGTCATCAGAGCACTCTGGGCAGTGACCCCCAAACTGGAGGAATGGCTACAGCAGATCCCACGAAAAACATCAGACATCTGTCCAGAAAAGTGTAGTACTAGGACCAGTAAAGATACTGCGCAGAACCCTCAAGCTCCCAGGTCTCTGGTAGGACCCGAGCATGGTGTGTTTATGAGTGTTGGTGGTGGTGTTGGAGGGACTGATGGCGCAGATTGGCAACCTTGCTTTCATCAGTCTACCCCAGGGCAGCTGTGGCTGCAATAAAATTTACCACCTACCAATGTGGAGTTTGTAGTGTCTTTCAGTGTTCACAACATTTTGCAAACTGCAATAAATTACTTGCTGTAATGAAGAAAAAAAAAAGGAAATTGTGGGCTGAATATACAAGTTATTTTCCTCAAATTTAGTTTTTCAAAATGTAGACGCTACATTTTTATACCAAAATGTATTTCAAATCCAATTTTCGTCATAGTCACTTTCCACCAATGCTGCCAAATTTCCTTTCATGTTCCCTAATGTGTCTTGGTCTTTTTTAATTAAACCTGTGAAATTTGATTTGATTTTAAAGTTTAAACGAAAGTGCAGAAATGCTTCATATTCAACACGACATTTGAAGGTTGCACACACAGGCAAAATAAGACCTAGTTAGTCCAAAGACATCTAAAATCAAACACTTAGCTATTGCTATAGCTTTAAAACACAATGTAAATCCTGATCCTCAGTTTTATACAAGTTCACCAAACACAACTACAAATCAAATGTTATTTTCCTGTCATGTTGTATTAATTGCAAACCATAAATGGACTCCAAAAATCTAAAGAGGACGTACCTATGACAAATTTGGTCTGGAAAGTTTCTTTGAGTTTTCAATAACATTTAAGTGAACCTATTCTGCAAAATTGACTTTTTTGAGCTTTTAACCATGTTATAGTTGTTTCCTCTTCTCATTTACCCTCTAGTAGCATATGCATGTGTGACTAATCTTTATCTGCTTCAATTCAAGATGTCATTGCGCCGATCTACCCCAGTTTTTACCACCACCGATACACAGTCACTGCTCTGTACCTACTTTGTTCTTCAATTTGATTTTCTAAAGATGTGATATACATGCGATTTGGCAGCATCATGTAGTCATTTTGGTACAAATGGAAAAAAAAATCAGCTGCTTGCAAGCCTGATCTGCGGTTGTCCATAAGAGGAGCCGACAGCATGCACCGCTTTTTTGTAATGACGTTTCTGGCGAAGTATGATATAGTGGGAATTGGCTGCTAATACCTCATCATGCTCTGCAATTTTCCAATCCAGACATCAGCGGTCTTTTTAGATCAGTATTGCAATTTAAAATTTCTAAATTGTAATAGAGAGTATGCCAACATGCTATTCTGAGAATTGAACCCTCAACCAAGTAATCAGAGTAGATAATCATGCAAAATGATACATAATATTTAAAGTTTGTGTGACTGAAAAATGTATTCACTTCTGGGGAATGACAGAGGACAAACAGCATGTGACATTCCACATACTCCACATACTGAACAAGCCTCTTCTGTTTTAAGGTACGGTACATGGTTTCAGCTCAGGGCACCCTGAGCTACAAATGTATACACCAGTGAATGCTAAAATATGACATGGCGGTACTGAAGGAGAGGAAAAGAGGAGCAAATAACAGCCTGGGTAACCTGCAGCTTCAGCAAACAAAGCTTAAGGTGGTGTAGAATGGGCGAACAGCAGCATTGGGGCAAAGTGGAGGTTTGGACAGAAGATTATTATAGTTTTTCTCCTTCAAGCTAGCAATTGCAGGACAGAATCTACTTCACACAGGCCAAAAACTACTCAAAATATCAGAATCAACAAGCCAAACACTAAACGGCTATTTATCTCAGGTAAAAGAAGGTACTGATTTAGCTGTAAATGATACGAGAATTTTCAAAAGGAGATGTCTTCCACATTAGAGACACATGCTACAAAGCAGCTGTGGTTGGACCTTCCCAAGCTAGGACAGAGGTCTATGGTCCGATTCTAGACCCTTCAGGATACAAACAGAAAAAAATGCCAAGAAAATCAATATATGATATTAGACATAAGATTAGATATAAGACAAAAAGACGTTTAGTAATTCCAAGTTTGTGGGTCTGTGAGATGAGGCTAAAGCTAAAGCCAGTGTAAACACAAAACTACTTCTGGTTTCCCATCAGCTTTTTCTGCATTTATTTTCACTTCTCAGAGCCTCTACACCGTGTTTCAGCATCTCTTTATGTAATGCATTGGGTTTGGTTCATGTTATTATGCACTAGAAATATAATATGTTCTTTATATGTGAGTGGCATCCATAAACAGGAAAACACTGTTGCGTTCATGCTAGGACTGTTTTGCAGAGCATGACGGCTAAACATTTAAGTTGCCATAAAATCCGGCAGTTTATCACAAGCTCAGGTAAACGTTTATTATTTTCTGTTTATATCTGCTTTTTGTCATCTTGTTTTCACCTGCGTCTGCGTTCTCTCTTGCCCAATCATCTGTTTAATAGTAACCACGCCTGGATCTGTACCATACAGGCCCCAGACCTCGCTCTGAGCTAGTACCCTCCAGGGTCCTCTTCGAACCCCTCAAACAGGGCATTATGGTTCACTTTAAACAGTGGAGACTCTTGCAGGCCATACCATCCACTCCGAAGTGAACCAATGGAAAGGCTTAAAATAGTTATCTATTTGCTTGTTTTCTGTGATTGTTGATTCATGTGCTTATCTTTTATTGACCAATGAGTGTTTCATTGTTTTTTGACCTTCTAAATTAACTATTTTGTCAATCCCTGCAAGGCAGCTGCCAATGAATTGAGCCTTGTTACTTCCAAATAGTGTTTACTCGAGTAGAAGCAGTGGTCCAACTCAAGTAAGAGTTACACTGTGTAATATATTACTCAAGTATGAGGAACAAGTATGGCTCAAAGTAGTTACCTAGCGAGCAAAAAAACACAGGCATTGACAAAACATTACAAAGATGTGTGGTGTGGAACTGTATCCTCCACCCATATTTGAGCTGGGTGTGATTAACAAGTGGATTAATCAATCAGAGGGACAGATGCTCCGTTCATGTCAACACAAACATGGTACGAGTAAGGGGTGAAAACTAACAAAGAGTACTCAGAAACAGTGAGTTTCTGCAGAATCAATAATCAAACAGGACCAAACTGTTATTTATCTAAGGTAAAAGAAGTAATATGAATTGTTGAATTAATGAAAATTTTCGAGTTAGGTTTGTCACACTCTATGGTCCAATATCAGACCCTTCTGGATTCAAACAGATTTACAAGGGACTGGCTGGTCAGGCAATCAAAGTAGTACTTCAGTAAATGTAGTTGACCCATACAGTAAAAAAGCATTTGAGCAACAGGGGCAAAACTTGAGGGCTCAGATAACCTTAAACATCATCTCTTCAGTATTCCCAGTCTGTAGTAGTCAGTATCAACAAAAATATAGTCCAAGGAAGTAGCAGTGGTCTCGAAGTTAAGCTAAGGTCCTCTGGTCATAATATTTTGGCTGTAATGAAGTAATGAACTAAACCAGATGACGCTTTGACTAATACGATTCTATCTGAGCCGATCTTTTCATCCAAAATCAAAACATTAGTTATTTCCTTCTGGCAGCCCCGTCGGGATATTTTTTTTACCCCTTTGATTTGCAGCCTGTCACAGGAGTTGACAGATGGAGAAACATGGGAAGATGATTTGTTTTTTAATACGGACAAGTAAAAATGATACATAGTTGGTAATGAAAGAGTCTGAATGAGATTTTGAAGATGCTTGCCAGTGCAAAAAATGATAATTATGCCTATGCTTGGAAACTGTATGTAGATGTTTTTTAAATGAAAATGTATAGCCCATCTAGAACATGGAAAAGAAAAGGAAAATCTAACTTAAATGGCCTATATTACACAATTTTCAGGTTTATGCTATAATGTTGTTTCCTCATCACAAACCAAGAGTTGTGTTTTGTTTCATTCACACATGTTTAACACACAAATCCTGCATATTTAGGCTGAATTCTTCACTCAAACAGAGAGAGGAATACAGCCAGATGACACCTTGTGATGTCATCTGGTAATGCAGGAAGTGCTCCACTGTGTTTCTAAACTCCACACACCCACAGTAGAATCATTTGGATGATTTAAACCTGGATTTGCCCATCTCTACTGAACTAAAGGTAAAATGTAGCTGTTAACTTGAAAAGTACAGCTTTGTGACATCACAAGGTGGAACAGGGCATTTTGAGCTTTGGAGATGAAGACCAGGAGTACTCAAACATGTGTAAACGAAACTCAACTCCGGGTATGTTTTTGATGAGGTAACAGCATTATAAAAAGGGCTTAAATGACACAGAAGCAACTGTCTGAGATAGTCAGGCAGTTGATTTCCAATGATTCTTAATAGAACTTTTCCTTATTGGACAAATAAAGCTGACAGTAGCTTCTGTATTAGTTATTACCAGAGAAAATACAATGTAAAATTAATAGACTATATTTTTGGCCTTTTCATCTTTTACCAAACAATACATGATATAAAAGGCATTTGTCTTGAAGAGAATAAATTAATATCAGGTACAGGGCCTTAAAACTAGTAATGGGACTTTTGGCTCTTTTATGAGATCCGAATCTTTTGGATCCGTTCATTTCAAAGAGGCGTTCAAATGACCGGCTCTTTATTTATTCATATGACAGAAGTCAATGTGAGAATTAATTTAACTGCAAACTAATCAAAGAATCGACCAAGCCTCAGATCTGTTTAAAATGGTTCAAACTGAGAGTGGGAGTGTGTTTACCCTTTGAAATGATACATAATCTAAATAAAAACTACTAGGACTACAATAATAATCATTTTAAAACTAACTGTTATTATGCCAAATATGTTTTTTGTTCCTAAAGCTCTCACTCATGCCTCCTGCTCTGCTGGTTCTTGTGTAAGTTCAGTGTTAATCTAAAAAAGCATACAGTTAGAATGAAATGAGCCAACTCGTTCACAAACGACACATCACCACTTTAAACATGGGCTCATTTTCTCAGTCATAAGGAATTCAAAATATAATGGCCTCTAATAAAATCTATCAATCTATTTATTTACGTATTTATTTTAAAAAGTCTATATATAAATTAGAGCTTACCATGCACACATTTTAAAGTGCAACATACTGATGATGTTAATATAGACAATAAATGGTAATATTAAAAGCAAAGCATAAAGGAGAATCATCCACAAAAACTATTCTTAATGTACAATATACTTAGTTAGATTGTATAGTTTTAGTTCATATTTCAATGTTCTACAGCTCAGATTTTTACCATGTTGCAGAAAAAAATAACCAAAAGAAAAAAAGTACTCATCATAAATACTGACCCACATCATATATTGAACGATAAGTCGATATGGTATTTAGTGTGACAGGCCAATGCACATCTATACACAATATAAATGAATGTAACAATTTGAAATCATAGAAAGTCCTGCATTCTGTACTCTGTGTTTGTGAATCCAAAACTCTTGCTGGTATGTTTTGTTTGTTTTGTCACACCACAGCCAAGAAATTCCCTTATATAAGCAGCTTTCAAAACAGACAAGGAGCCAGGTGCAACGTGCCGAATGAATAGAGCATGTGCAAATGTATGAGCTGAAACAAAAAAGTTTAAATTGTCAATAAACAATCCATTTCACCTCACTTATTTGTCTATTTAAAGGTGTGCTACGTAACTTTTCTGGTGAATGGTCCGCCACCTGCTCGTCTCCCTTTGCTTTTATTACATTGTCTGGGGCGGCGCCAGACATTTTTGGTCTAAGGTCTTCAATGTGGGTTCTCATTTAACATAGGTTCAAATGTAGTTAGTCCTTGTAGTGATTTGTAAAAGCTAATATGGATTTTTTTTTCTCATTTTGAACAACATTTCAAGTCAAGATTGGATGTGCAATGAAAGTAGGGGAAAATTTTTTGGCGGAGCAATGGGGGTGCATTGACCATTCTAGGGGAGGCTAGTGCCCCCTCAAGACCCACCTGCCACCACCCCTGCTTGCATCCATTCCCTTGCAAAAAAAAAAAAAAAGTATGAAAAAAACCCAAAAAAATTCTGACTTGTAACTCATGGTTTGATGGTTCTACGTGTTAGTATCCATGGAGATGATACATTTTTACACTGTGGAATATCTCAGGCAAAGGAATAACATCTCCATGACGACAAACAGAATTGCTCCACTGTACATTTAAGTCCCATTTAAGTTTCATTTATAATAACTACACTTTTATAGTCTTAATAAAGCATACGCTCACTTCATACTAAACAAAAAGCTTCTTGAGAATGACACAGGCTCAGTTACATTCCTCACATTAACCCTTTCATTATCTAAGTAGTTCCAAAGCCTGAATTATTTCCTCCTTATGTTCAGGTGTTGTAAGTGATTGAGGTGTAGTTATTATAAAGTGGCACCCAAACAAAATATCATGGTGGATGTTAAAAGGCTTCTAAATCGTCTTTGGTCATGGTTATTTTTCTAACTGTCTACAGACTTTTCTCTATAAATGAAAAAAGATAAGACACAAACTTCTTCTGGCTTTATATCCTGATGACTGTGCACTTCTAATCCGTGCTGCTCCACTTTCAGATTCACACAGGACTTTAGTTTTTGTCTAATGTCCAGCTGAAGCACATTTGTGACTCTGTTTGGCTCTTTCTGTTCTCTTTTGAGTTAGTGTTATGAACTCAGCGTGCAAATGGACCACTGTTCCCTCTGGCCTTTGTTGTATTGGACATGGATGTGTTTAGGATGCCTTTTGGAGCAGGGTCAGTCCAAAAGCAGGGGCCCCGTGGTGCTTCCCAGATATAAATATTTGTGAGTCAAAGCTGTGTGAATGGGCCCTATAGATTTGTCATGGAGCTTGTATCAATGAGATGGATGGGTTTTATCTTAAACTAAGCCGTTTAGTTTGTAAAAGTTACTATTACTACCTACTATTTTATTACAGAATGTCTCAGAATGTACATGGTTGCATTTTTATAGCACTTTTCCACTTTCACGGCACTCAAAGCACTTTACATCAAGGAACAACTCACCCACACATACATTCATACACAAGAGTACACAGACACAGGGGGCAAGGTGGGTTAAGTGTCTTATCCAAGGACACGACACAGTATTCATCTAGACCACAGCTGGAATTGCACTGCCAACCAGTGTGTCAGTAGACTTGACCAATGATGTTTATGTTGAGATATGTTCGAAACTCCAACCTTCTGATCAGTGGATCTAACACTCTAGCAACTGAACTACTGTTGCCTTTATATGCCTGAGTTAATTTACTATTGACTCTAATAAAAAAATAAAAAAAATATGTTTAAAATATTATTTTTAATGTTATATATTTTAAATAGATCATCTTTAAATTGTAATTACTAACTCTGGCTCAACATGACATAAATAAACAGAAAAAGCTTACATAAAACACTTGGGGCAACATTTCATTTGAATAACAAGCTGATTGCACTCTTCACCTCACAACCAAAAGGTTCCAGGTTCTATTCACAGACTGTGTGGACCTTTCTGTAAGGAGTCTCCATCTGCTCGGTGTGTCAGCAGGAGTTTCCTCGGTTCCTCCATCAGCCAAAAACTTGCTCCATATCTTCCATCTAGGTCCTCCCAGCCAAAACCATGGCTGAAGATCTGGAGATGGACGACTCACACACTGCTCCAGACGGATTGAAAAATACAGTTAATATAGCCTTCATTTGGAATTTTGAAATATTTACTCAAAAAATTACTTACTTTCATGATGTTTTTGTTCTGTTTGTCACAGTTTTGTAATTTGAATATGAATTTGAAACTCTTAATTGACTTGAAAATATAAAAATAAAGGAAAACTGTTTATTTGATTGCCACAGTGCTGCTGCGTTTTCAACACCACTAAAGGCTGCATTGAACTGTCCAAATGAGTGTTATTGTGTGAATGTGAATGGGATGTTTGACAAAATACAGTGCAGTTCTCAGTCGTAAGTTTGATTTTTTTCATTTTGGTATCGGTCCATGCACAACAACTCAACCTTTGCACAGAAAGATGCACCCTTTCTTTGCTGTTACTACCAAAGATTTCCATTTAAAAGTGTCTGGCTAAGTTAAACTATAGCCTATGTGTAGAAATGATGAGGGCTGATCAACCTGGTCATTGGCAAGACTGGCAAATACAAAACTGGGGTTGTTTTGGGAATCTCAGCAGCATTAAAGCTCATTTACATAACTACCTAAATAAATGTAGTTAGACACCTTAGAAGTCACTGTTTTGTGGTAAGCCTTTTTCCCACTAAATCTCAAGAGGGGCTCTTCTCAAGGGGCCCCAAGCTGCACCCCCAGACTATGATATCATCAGTGACCCCAGCCCCCTCTCCTCTGAAATACAGCATGGACCATTTGCAGTGACATCTCCACGGGTAACCTATTAAAGGGGGCCCCTTGGTTACAACACACTGGCCCCGTAATGTGGGTTAAGTATTCACTAATGTTTTTCATAGGTTTCTTAAAATATGTTTTATTATTGTATCATGATGTGTTATTTTAAAAGTGTGACATACCCTAGTAGTACCCTAGTCACCTGTAACATTATTTGGTAATACAGGAAGTGCTCCCCTGTATTTTAAAACTCCATACACCTTCACTAGAATCATTTGGATAGTTGCAGCACTGCAATTTCCAATCTCTACTCAACAAAAGGTAAAAGGTAGCTAGTAACTTGAAAACTACTAGTAACTGCTCCATGACATGACAAGGTGGAACAGAACATTTTGAGCTTTGGAGATGTAGAAAGACTAATAACAAAGGATTACTCAAACATGTGTGAATGAAAACAAACAAAACAGAGACAAAAAAAACAAAAAAACAAAACACACAACTCCAAATATGTCTTTGTGGAGGCTACAATATTCTAACATGGCTTAAAGCTCACAAGAGTCAGTTTTACCTAATATAGAGCCTTTAAACATCATAATAAAGATGAATTAAATTCTATACTATCACTATTATTCTCCCTTCAGATTTTTGTGTGGTTTAAATATGTCACTTAAGTCCACACAAAAAAGCATGTATCTATGGTTATCTGATGCTAATCCCTGGATATTTATATTATAGTATTATTTTGACATGTTTTAGAATATTTGGGACTCACTGATACATTCTTTGATTTTTTTCGACTTCTATTTTTAATGAATTATTTCTTATTATTGTGTTTATTATACAGCAATATTATACTTGTTATTATAAATAGACTGCAATGTAACTTTGTGGTATGACCCATCCTTTGTAAACTCCCAATTAAAAGTAAAAAAAAAAATCTTTTCGTTTTTAAAATTAGTATTAAACTATAGGCTGTTATAAAGCGTTGATTTAGACTTCATTTTAAACGTACCTTTATGTTTTTCTTTCTTTTTTTTTTTTTCAATCAGCTCGTGCCTGCTGACGTCACGCACTTTCGCTCGCGCTGTGGCTGCTCGAGCGCTCTCCGTTCTTCAGTCTCGCGCTGTGCTCACTCCTGTCCTTAGCCCGGTGTGTGGTACTTACTATCCTCCGTCTCCGTCCGACCGTCCGCGGGGAAAAAAAACGAGCGACCCAACACCCGCCAACACACCGGACTGAAGCCTCGAGAGAATGGGGACCACGCTTTTACCGTCGCTGGAGGACTAACTACCAAACAAACTTCTATTTCCAACGATACACGGCGGAGAGGACGAGGGGAGAGAGAACGAATCGCCGGGTTCAAACTTTTACACTACGGTTCAAACATGGATACACTTTTCTTTTTTCTTGGACTTGTCTTTCTCTTCTCCACGTCGGTATCCGCACAAATTCCAACAGGTAACAGCTGCTTTCATTTCAAATTTTGCTTTAGTTTTGCGAGAAAAAGTTGGAGCGACATGAGGTAAATCCTCGTAAAGCTTTAATGTTTCACAGGTGTGCCAACGTGGACATTCAAAGTTACTCCACTTGTTGTGAATGTCTAACTAACCTGTGTAACTTTATTAACATTCTATAGGTGTTTTATTCGCGTTTAAAAGGCGTGAAAGGTGTTTTGCCCCGACTCGTATTCCGTAGCCCGTGGACTGTTGTCGGCTTCTCTTTGAACTCGCACGGTTTGCTAAGTTGTCTGCTCCCTCCAACCTTAGATAATGCTATTTTTCCACGCTTTTACTCAATTAAAAGTTGTTTGTATTGAGGAATTTTGCGGTTTACCTGTGACTGAACTTTGCAAAAAATGTCCTATTTGCTTTACACTCTCACCGTGAGCGATACGAAGCTGGCATTGTCACCACACCTCTACCTTTAGCATAGTATTTACATTTAAAAGGTTAAAGTGGGTTAAATGTGCACTAGTTCTTTGTAAAGTGTGATATCATTGCGCACCAGGTAGTGAGGTCGACGAACTGTCATAAACTTGCAAATACAAGTCCCATTGACTGCTACTGTAATCTGCATTTCTTGGTTTTACGCACGATGACCTGCTGATAATGTTTAAAAGAGCGCAAAGCAATGGGCACGACGCAGCCTCGTATCCACAAGCGAGGGGTAAAAGTTTGGCACGCACGGGCACGTACGCTGCGGATATCGCTCATACTCGATCATCTGTGTTGACTTTATTCGCTCTGAGATTCATAAGGACATTACACTGACTCATTACAAGTTATGGTTCAGTCTCTTTCAGTGGCTGAGGACGGAAGAGAGACGGTCGGTTAGGTTTTAAAGCTCCGCGCAGCTCCCCGGTCCCCTGCAAGCCAAATGACCCGTTTCCCTCTCCCAACTTCATTCCCCGCTGCATGCAGTGAAACCTAATGAACGTGAAAAGTGTCCACACAATGATGGCATGTTTGATTAAAGACACCCGTGCAGTCCTGCAACACGATCTGACCCGGAGCTGCAAACTTGCGTTTTAACTTGATCCATATGCGCTCCGTGCGTAAATGTTGATTTTGCTGTTTGTAATTTGGGTGAATACGAACTTAGAGAAGCCAGTGTGACGCTATGACTTAGTTATGCACGAACAGGAACCGTTTTATTGCTTTGACGTTCACTTGCAAATACTTCTCCAAGCGTCTAAGATCACTGTAATAACATAGGTTAGGCTACATTAAACGAATTAGAACACATTTCATACAGGGATTCGAGTTATGTATTAAATGTGATCGACTTGCTGTTGTTTTGTGTCTTGTTCTTGTTTGGAAACAGCAAAATCAACAGTAACTCAAATTGCACGCTCTTCCTTTGGGCTTCTTTTACCTGCCTCTAAACGTAAAGCATGCACTATTTCCGGCTTCATCGCTCACCTCTCGGGGAATGAAAAGTATCTTGCCTGCCAGGTCCGTGCGTTAGAAAGTTGACCTCCTAAAATCCTACTGTTTAACTTGCTGCGCTTTGTATTCAAGGACGTTTTACGCGTGATTAAACCCGAGACGTTTCCAGAAGCCTTAGTTTTCAGCTCTTTGCTTTTCTCGCTTTACGATTTGCATAGAAATTAGTCAATTAATTACACAAGAACGTGTCAATGCCAGTCCTACTACTGCTGCCTCACCTCCCTGTATGTCCCCTCCCTCTCTGCACCCATGGCTGTAGGCAATGCCCCGTATCCACCCTCCTGCTCCTCCTCTTCGTGGCCATTTGGTCCTCAGGGGTAACAAATGTGAGGAATTTCTTTGAGGCCGCTCTCTGGGAATTTGAGCGCTGTTAATTTGCAAGTAAATACAAGACAACACGCGGCTCCACTGTCAAGGGAGATGGTCAGAGGGGGAAAAAGTAGTAGTCTCTGGTGTTGTGATGTAAAAACAAACTAGATTTATATATGGAAGCTGGCATAAGATGAAAGAATGTTTTTTTTGCTGTGTATATAAAATGTATAATTATAAAGCTGGAGGGTAAGTGTTAACTGTTACATACATAATCAAGTGCATTAGAGTGATGAGTATGAGAACCTGTTCTATTGCAAAAAATCAATACAATCAATGAATCACTGTTTATTCAGTCCACTATTGAAGTTGAGGTGTCAGATGAAAAATAAGCGCAAGCCATTTTGCAGTAAGTATTCCAAACCTGCAAAACATCTCTCTCTCCCTTTGATTCATTTAATTATGACTACCTAGCATGTCATCGGCAACAAGGACGCACATTTCCTCTGTTTTTCCCTTGTTTTGAGCAAATGACAAACACATTTTTGTCCCCCAGCTCAATGTTAATTCCACCATTATGAACTAGTCTTGTCAAATCTTAACAAAAGTCACATTGGCTTTGAGACGTCCGTCCTCTAAAAAAACCCTGCTTTGTGACATTTACACAAGCCAGCGTCTCGTCTTATCACACCGTGTGTTTGAAAGTCGTTGAGAATAAATGCATCTTCCTCCCACGTCTCCAAGCCAGTTTATGTTAATTTGACAAGTTTCTAAATCTGCCTCCTCTGATGGAGTTGTGACACTGATCTCCGCCTCTTTAATCTTAATGAAGTGAAATAATTGTTTTCCATTATAGACCAGGGGAGGATCGAGAAGCCCACATCTGAGCTGGTTATAATTGGAACTGTAAATTATTTTAGCAGTTTTCAGCATTTAAGACGTTAAGAAGTTAATTATAATTACTTTTTAGCCTCATTTGAAATATGAAATGAAATTGTGTGTGTTTGTCAGAGGAAAGGGAAGACGAGAGTATGGGAGGGTAGAGAAGGGAGCTGCGCGAGAAGCAGGGGGAAAACAAGAAAAGCGCTGGTTTTGGCTGTGGGCATCTCTGTGAATCTAGTGAGAGTGATAGAGAGAAAGTGAGAGAGAGTGAGGGAGAGATGTACTGTTGAAGCCTATGTGTTTGTGAAAAGGGATGTCGCGATCAACTGTAGTCCTCTGAGTACAATGTAGTGCTGTACAAATAATAAAAAAATATTGCAATTAACAATATGACTACTGTCACCATAGTCAAATTTCAAACTTGATTACCGATTCCGATACAATGATAATGAAAAACACTCTTTAATTAGACAATAGAATATTATTTTTAACATTAAATCATAGCACATTCTTTTAAATTACCAGATGGCCTTATGTCTGTGGAATCCCTCAGTTGTCCAGGTAGGTTCCGTAGTCGTCCATGAGTGTATGCTAGTCTATGTGGTCTAGTGGCCTATGTGGTTCTGATACAGCTCAAGATCACTCTAAAGTTATTCAGAAACGTATCAATACCTGCTCAAATGAGTATCTAGTTTTGATACGAGTTTTAGTATCGATTAGTGTCTGATTTTTCGATACTTTTGACAACCCTACTAGTGCCATTGCAAAAGTTCACTTAGCTAGATTTAACCAGGAAGCTGGACTAAACAACGTCTAATCAGGAGTAACACTGATATTTATAATTACCAGACATATTCTGTAGTAGTCTATTAGGCACACTGATAATGAAAGTTTGATACTATTTGCATCTGGCACAATGTGGTAAAGACTTAAAAATACCTCCTACAGATACAAGAGATACCTACTACAGATATAAGAAGAAATGACTTCTGTTCTTCTTGTGCCAAGCTTAAACAAATCCAAATCAAAGTCATTTATCCTCTCATTAAAACCCCACTACAGTCTACAGTCGCTCTGATCACTGTCGCTTAAGTTTTAAATCTTTGCTCAAAGCCAACATGTTTCCTCAGATTTCAATTTAAAACTCTCTCCCGCTCCCTTTGAAAGTATAGCGTCTCATTTCAGCAGTCGCCAGTCATTTGGGGATGAAGTTTGAAGTATAAAAAGTAATTAATGTGCTGCAAGAATTCATTAGCTAATCCCCCGTTTGCCCTGCACATGCGTGAGAGGCAGCCCAAGCTCAAATGTTTGGTGAAAAAATGTCGGATTGTTTTTAGTGAAGAGGTACCAGGACCAAGGCTGGCTTCAGTTCAAGTTTCCATACAATGCATGAGTCTATTTTAAGATGCCAAGAGCCTTTATACCACACAGCTGATCTGGACTGTATTCTATCTCAATCTTAAAACCAAAGACAATTAACTGAAAAAAACACAAACTTGAAACTGGTGATGCTTTGGACATAATGTTGTGTCTATATCAATCTCTCAGTATAATTATCAAACAACTGTAATCAAAGAGCAATCATATTCATTCATGCAGTGCCAAATAACAAAGTTATCTCAAGGCGTTTTCCACTTTCTGCAAGTCCAGACCACGCACTTGAGTTTAGTTGAATGATTATCTTTGTGGCAGCATTGTAAAGAAACATCAAAAATGATTTTCAAACACTGTTGTAGGTTCCCTGTAGAAGACTTTACGCCTTAAACCTATTTTGTAGAACCCACTAAAACATGCCCTGAAGTGTTTAACTGAAAGTGTCTCCAAAAGGCTTCAACTTCCAACCCTCTCCTCCACCCACCATCTCTTCATCTGAATCCATTTATTTCTGGCACAAACTGAAATATGTGCATTAAATTATTGGCCGAAGAACTGACAGTTGCAGAAAGCCGCTCTGAGAACATAACAATGGCAACACAACAGTAGTGGTTAAGTCTTATGAAAAGACAAACAAAGTACTGTACTGGGATAAAGACTGTTTAGACAGTGAGGCAGTCAACAACAAAATGTATCAGTGGACAAAATAACAGCACATATCTGGCTGTAGAGCTATGCAATTGCAAGGGTGCAAGGTTTTTTATGATTTCAGTTCATTTAAAACTGTTAATCAATTTCTGCCCTTGGAGAATTGAAATATTTCTCATTTTTATCTAACAAGATTAAAGTTCAGTGTTTATTAAAACAAAAACATTCTGAGTATCATCCAATCCAGGGGTTTCATCTCCTGGATGAAGGATGGCTCTAGTCCAGTGTCATCCATCTCCAGAGTGGCCCTGTTCAGCACCGGTCACAGCTGTCGTTACCAGGGTCCCACCAAAAAGACTAAATGCACTCGTTACACACATGGCTGGCTAATGACGGATTAAGTAATCAAGCCTCTCTGATTAATTACATTACTCTGCCCACTGTGCCCATACACAGATGTGAACTGTTGTGTGCAGCACTGGATTGGAAAGGCTGCTACCTCCTGGAGTTTGAGCTGCAGATAAATGACTTTATGACTCTTTAATTATCTAATAGTGGGCTTATATTGTAATGTATGTCGTGCCAAATCATATTCAAAAAAGGAAGCAAAGTGAATGAAGCATAGAAAAGGACAGGCATTTATTTTCAAAGTCATTGTGGCCATACTGCTTTCTGTGAGCTGTAAAATGAGGACAATTAAGATGTTTCGAAGTGACAGATGACATTTATTTTAGGCCCGTTTGAAGCACCAAAGAACAGGTGAGGTCGCGCATGTGCCGTTCAGAGTTCAGAGTTCATAACAGGGCAAACACGTGCCATACGTCTTGGGAGTTTTATTTTAGATGTGCAACTTGCTTTCTGTTCGTTTAAGTTCACAGTCGGTTAAACTAGGGATCATCATTATACATTCATAACTGAAACCGGCACAAACCAAGTGAACGTTGTTCCTCCTCTACACTTGACCATATTGTATGACCCTGGGCTTGCACTGCTCCTCAGAGACAGAGCCCAATGCCTCGCAGCTGCAAATATGTGACTATTGTTCTGTGCACCACGGAAAATCTAACTGTGTCTTGTTCTCTCTCTGCTGCCCCTCTCGGTCCTAGCTCACTTGGGACGTGCTGAAAAGGGTGAGTTACGATTAGCTTCATCTGTCACAGTCACCTCCATAGTCCCAGTGTAGCCATTAGCACCATCATCATTAGCACGTTCCATTCTAGATCATCTTGGGGTTTCTCCATTCCATTTTACTGGAGTTTGGTTCTGTTGTACTCATCACATGGTTGTTGCCATTTCTGTACTAACCATTTACTTTCTGTTAATGCACGATTACTCTATATTCGTATATCTGTATTTGTAATGTCTTTTAAAGATGGATCGCTTTAGTGTTTCATATGATCCAAAGTTCGCGCAGGGCCTGCTCACTGTTCTGTCGTTGTCACATGTATTAGGTTGTTTTATTCCTTATGCATTGGGTTAAGGTAAGTGAAGTGTTAGTCCTGGCTGCTTGTATATCAGCTTTCAAGCTCATATCACAAAAGGATTTCTATATGACACTATGTGATGATCCAGTCTTAACAATTCTTCAGCAGGAGTACATTTTTTTCCATACATAAAATATTTTGGCCTTGTAAAATTTTCACTGCTAGTAATTGAGTATGAGCATTCTATGAGTCCCTCTTGTATTCTTGCTGTCTGCGTACTTTGTCCATTTGCCGATGCTTGTCTCGCACAGATCTCGTCTTGTCTGTGGAGTAGGACAGCTGTCTGAACCTCCCAGGTGCTGTTTACACACTGGAAGTTTTTATTAAAGGGCCCAGTTCAATCTCTCCATCCTAAACTGTCGATATTAGAATCCCACAATCACAGCCGCCATCTTTTTGTCTGTCCCAGCTTCTTAATGAGCGACTTGTTGTTTTTCTTTTCTTCTGTGAAAGTGACAGGCTCGTAAAGTGCGCACCACAGACGCCATCCACAGAGGAGACAGACACAAGAGCTTTGGTATCCCACAAGGCTTTGCAAAGACAGCCACCATCAAAGTCAAAGCCAATACAGGGTTTTGTTTATAGTAAAGTTTTGGGGCAATAAATGAGCAAAATTCACAGTTTATTTTACACAAGGTCAATCTCCGGTTAATCTCACTTAAGTCAAACAGAACAATCAACAGCCATGCCCCAAAACAAGGGTTTTAACACATCTAATTAGGGCTTGGTGATATGGGAAAAAAAGAATCACAATTTTCTTCCCCATATTGATCGATCTTGATGCATGCATTATCCTTATCGGTGGAAACACATGTGATGTCCATGCACTAAATTAGGGCTTAAGTTTCACTCATAAACTGTGAGAAAAAAGTCATTTACTTTCTGTAAATCAGATTATAATGACGAGAAGCACAGGAGTAGACAAAAGAGAGGAAAGAAGGTGAGGAGCAGGATCAGAGAGAGGAAGGGGGGCAGACACAGAGGCAGAGGTAAGGAGACACTGGACCTTTAGTCAAATTCTGCAGATTTAAGTCAAAACTTGTGAAACACGAAGCCAGGTGAGGAGACATAAAGCCGTTTATGAATTTCCAAACCAAATGCAAATGGGAGGATCAAATAAGCAGTCTCACTGATGTTGGACTCTTTGTAATTATTTTGGAGACAATTAAATCCAAACTTGGGAATTTTGCAACTAGAGGCTGTCAGAGAATCCAGATGGTGATCAGCCTCATAATGAGTCTATTGCCAACCTTTACTGAATATTGTAAAATCCAACCAAATCTTTTTAATGATGCCAACATGTTTTATATAGATTTGGCATTACCCCTAAATTGCATAGTCTGAACATGTAACTAGTGTTGTCACTTTGACAAATTTCAAATTTGATTTCGACACTAGGAACAGGAATCAGCGCTGATTCTGATGCCACGATGATAATTAAAATGTCTTTATTTAGACAGTTGAATGTAATTTTAAACATTAAATCTTAATACTTTCTTTGATATTACCCTGTGGCTTTATATCTGTGAAATCCCTCAGTCGTCCAGGTAGGTTCTGTAGTGGTCCATGGGTGTATACTAGTCTATGTGTCTTATACTTGTTCTGATACAGCCCAAAGTCACTCTAAAGCTGGTCAGGAAAGGTTCATTCCTGTCCTGTGAATGTGACTTGTATAGATACTTGCTCAGATGAGTATTTACTTTTTAGTAGTTTTAGTTTTATGATGCCATCTTAATTCTCCAGGCAGTTTCTGTTTTTGAGTAAAAGAGACAATAGGGCAAGAGTTGCGCCTCACATAGCCTTAGGATGTAGATTTGTGGTTGACTGACATAACCCAGGGGGCATTGGCTGCTCCATTAGTCCAGTTAAGAAGACATCTGTCATAAGGGCACATTAACAGGAGTAGCCACAAGCAAAGTGTGCACCACATCACATATTAAAGTCTTATTCTCTTATCTGATCTTGCACTTAAAGCCATACATCCACTGGCTGCTAGTGTTTTTAAGCTGATTGCACCCAAGAGCAGTATGAATCTTTGGAGATGCATATAAGCTCCCCTTTGTATGTGCACGCGTGAACAAGGGCTTACAGGCAGATGACCAGTCCATTAAGATTAACATCTACTGGCCCGCTTCATGCATCTTCACTCCTCTCTCCTCCGTTGGTGGTTGGAGCCGATCTAAATCTTCCTACTGATTTCCCCCCACTCTTATCTATAGCACTAAAGGTTTATATAATCTGTTCTGCGATAGTGATGTGTCAGTGTCTTGCTGTCCTGTCTGTCAGCTGTCTGCAAATGACTAGAGAGACACATGGGCAGCTAGAATTCACATACTCACATATTATATACAGACTGTACATGCACTCCATCACCCAGGTAGACGTTTAGACAGTCAACATCTGTCTGTCTGGGCTCAGGTTTGTTCCACTTGACATGATTTGTTGAACACTGTCAAAAGGATGGGACCTGCATGCTGCGTGCAAATGTAACTAAACAGCCCCCACTGTTATTCCCAAATATGGTCGTAATTCATGTGCTAATGTTAGCATCGTGGACTGCCATTATAAACACATTCACAAGTAAAATTGTAAATAAATAGCTTAGAAACTGCTAGTCTATAATTTAAACAATATTTACATTGCTAACTGCAGTTTTTTGAATGTATGTCTTTAATTTAGTAACAATAAAATAATAATTAAAAAAGCTCATACAGCTGTTGTGATGAAATGGTAACTTGTGTGAGTGTTGTAGTTAGGCATGGAACAATATTGAAATTTGGTGTCATGATTATCATGATCAAAATAATTACAATTAAAGATTATATCAGGATAATGATTAAAGTTGCTGACAGTTTAAAATGTTATGGATATGAATAATTATATAATTCTAATTTTATGTATAGGTTCCATATTTAAACAGCTCTTATAGTATTGTACTTTGTCTTAAGTGAAAACAACAGTGATCTAAGAGACCATCACAGAGAAGTAGGTTTTCTCTGATAGGTTTCTGAGTGATAAGTAATTATCGTGACAGGCCTATGTTGGCGATTATCATGATTAGTTAAAATGTCCCATAAACGATTACTGTTGACCCTTTTGATCACATCTCTAGTTATAATGTCAGATTTATAGACCCATCAACAGACTTTGAGGCATTTTTTCCCCCTCAATGACTTTGTGAAAGTTAACAAGTGTTGAGTTTTTTCCTGAATGAATCTTAAACTGTTCCCTGGGGCCTGCATGTTTTTTGCTGGTTATGTGGCTGGGAACAAGCATGTATTTGTGGGGAACCTTGGCCTTGAGTTGTGCCCTGTTGAATTTCTTGTTTTGTGAAAGTTGCAAAGTGTTTCCACGGGCAGCGATAAGGAAGAGGAGGCCTTGGTCAAAAACACAGCTGTACAAAAATGTGACCAAGATTGTCTAAAAAAAATTGTACAGTAAAAAAGTTAAAAATCGATACAACAAATCCAAGAAAGTTTTCACAGAGAAGTGGAATTCCTAAAGCAAAGGTATTCCTCTGGACAAACAGTTTGGACACATAGAGGTGTGATGTTGACACTGTCCAGACTCGGCAGTGTCTGGAATTAAGTCTAGTCCTCCTGCACTCTTCAGTGTTCTTTTGTGTACTTCTAAACCATTACTTCTCTGTTTTGGCCATGCTATGACACAGGTTTGGTAGTAAGTATTGCCCTAAGTTTAAAAGGCCCTCTTTTGTTAGTTCATAGTTTAAGTTATTTTTCCATTCTGCATATATGGCTAATCTTTATAATAATGATTTTACAACTTTTTGAATATGGGTTTCACTTGGTTTGGTTATGATACATGTCTGGTTCAGTCAGTTCAATATTGTACTGAGAACTGCTGCTCTAAACATCATGCAGAACCCTTCTCCCTTTCTTAACGGCTACTTTACTTAAGCCCCTACTCCCCCCTGTTTTTTCTTGGAATTTACGACTCACCAACCTAAACAAAGAAACACAGCGTTTATCAAACCCTCCCCCGTCCCTTGTCCCCCTTTGACTCTCGTCTACAAGTCCGAATCTCCTCCCAGTCTATCCAGTTTCCACACATCCCCTAAAGAGCCATAAGACAGAACAGGGTGGGATTTCACTCTCTCAAATCCACAGTCAGTGGTGTAGAATTACAGGGAGTTTGAAGATTGTGGATGCAGTTTAGGGTGGAAACTTTCCTTGTAAAGACAAATGACTACCACTGAGCCAGCACAATATTTGAAAAACTCATAATGGTGAATGTGGCAACAACAACAGCATACGTTTTTGTCATAAAAGCTCAATGTAATTTAAGAAGAAAGAAATGGAAATACATTGTAAATCCTCTCCAACCAAGAGCCCTGAAATGATGATCTACAGTTGATAGCCCAAGCCCCTGCTGAACGAATAGTCCCAGGACAACCTTACTTGGATGCAGCGTATCGTAAATCAGCCTAAACCTGCCCCAAGTCTTCAATCAGATCTCACTGGCCACAAATCAAGATAGAGATAAATGTGTCTCAAGTCTATAATTGTGTTTTTCACTGTCACTCTGTTGTTGAGAATCCAGATTCTATAATTGCACATTTGACTGTTACAAGAGAGTTTTGTGGCAAGATTACAACTGAATATTACACACTCAAGATTGTGAGTTCATGGACTTAAACTAAAAAGCAGTATTATATTTCAGGTTCAAATTTCTTACCACATACAGAAATTGCTATGTAAACATATAGCTTTGTATTACTCTGAGGCCACGCGTCTTATTCAATGCCATGACCAGAACAGAACACTTTTCTTTAGCAAACTTTTGTCACACCATAAATCGTTCATCACCTGTCTTCACCAAGGTCTTCCTCTTGTCTTACTGTTTGCGGAATGCCTTTGTTAGCATTTCTTTCAACTCTTTTTCCCTTAAGCCATATTTACATGGACTCACACAAACCACCCTCCTCCTTCTCCTCTTCTTCTCTCCCCCCGAATCCAAGTCCATGTAGAAGACAGTGTCGCTTTGTATTAAGTGGCTGGCCTAACTGTCACCATGTCTATATTGGGCTAAAGGTAAATAGCATCTCGTGTGTTTGGTTGAGCTGAGCGAGCTGTCGTGTCGCTGTAACGGTTAGCAGATACAGCCCTACCTCCTCATGACACTACTTGTCTCTTAGCGTCAACCTCACATGTACTACGCTGCTACCTTGAAGCAAAGTACTGCACTCTTAGGCCTTCAAAGAGACACAGCTCAACTTAAGTACAGGTCGGAAAGAAAACTACAGCCTTCAGCGTCTTTGGACCGCTAGATTAAAAGAACACATATGGACGCTTTGTTGTAGACCCTGATTTATTTAACGCTCAGACACTCAAATACACAGGAGTACAGGGTGTACTTAGGGCACAAAGACCTACACTAAGTCCTTATTTACTAAACAGAGGAACATCAAATCATGGCAGCACCAAACGCTAATTCCAAAAGTAGTATTAGTAATGGAAAATACCCAAAGAAAATGACAAATTAGTACTTAAAAATATTTAAAACAAAGATCTTAACGGCATGTCTCTCAAATTGAAAGTGTTGTGTACATGTATTTATGTTCTATCAAGCCTCAATAGTGACAATACAGTCATTTTCTAATATTTCTATCATGATGCTTCTACTTAAGCCTGTCACAATAATCACTATATAATCACTGGACTTACTGTTCAATATGTGAAAGCTGGAACAATATATTTTGGGGGTCAGTATTTTTCGTGTCACATTTTCTTTGCAATAGTGGTGAGATTCTTGCCATTTTTATGTGATATGAAAAGATTTGAGCTGCAATTAAATTTGAATAAATAACTTATCTGGCTAATTATTAATTCATTCTGCTGTTTATGGGTTGCAGCTCAGGCCTTTAAATGATACTATGTAAAAATTGCTTTGTTTATGGCTTTGTGTCAGTGGCAAAAAAGAGTTTCAATATTATTGTTTATCCTTATATTTTTCTGACGAGCTAACAAGCACCCATCACAGGCCTGACTCCCCTAAGGCCAGTTACATCACCCAGATTGGGTGACATACCTGGCCTTGCTCTTAAACTCTTCATAGTCCATCCAGTAGGATGTCACGGAGAAGACACCTTGGAGTCACACCGGTGGAGCTGTCTGGGGTGGCGGAAGTCTGGGAGCCCCTGCTTAAGACTGCTGCTCCTGTGATTTGGCCCCAGATAAACGTAACAAAATGGATGAATGGGTTATATTTTTCTGTAGCGATATATTGTGCTTCAAAATGTGTTATCGTGACAGGCCTACTTCTACACTGTAATCATTAAAGCTGATTTACATAAAATTTACACACGACTGGTAATTATTCATTAGCCAGAAGAAAGTACCTCCTGCTGAGCTGACCATTTGTGCTGTGTTACAAGTCTCCATCTCAAAGCAGTGTTTTGTCTTCTCCAACTGTGGGAGGTTCACACTTCTCCAGAACGTGTTGGATGGAGAAAGTAACATTAAGCTCATGATTCAAACAGTATGATTGAAATGAGTCACACAGCGAGGAATCCCAGAGGAGCTTTGAGTATTTTGTAAAATACCACCACACACTTCTATGAGCAATGCACAGGTCATCCCACTTATTTAGGTTGGCAGAGTGGAGTGGAAAAATAAAATATATCTGAAATGATCCTCCTTGTTGGAAATGTCAAGAGAGCAAAATATGTGATTACAAAACCCTTACGATTTTTATTAGATTTACTGTACAACAACAATCAAAACTGCAAAATTAAAAAGCTAAATCTACAAGAATACTATGTCCAAAATAACATGTTAAAATAAAACACTGTCTTGCCCATTTGTCTTTACACAAGTTAACACCAGTTCACATTTGCTAGGGCCTTTAAAGTACCATGAAACTGCATAAAAGCTAAAAAAAATTTAACAGTCAAACCAGATCAATCAAGTTTCCTCTGAAGTGGACATTAAATGTTCCTCCAACTCCATAAAAATCTCTTAGATGTTTATAACAGCAGAACAGTGGATGACTGGAGCACCACTACTGTATCTATTATTAGGAACAAAGACAGACCCTTTATGGGCAGCTTATTGTAATCCCCTGTAAAGTTTCCCATTCATGCGCTATACAACTATAAGCTTCAGCAGGAGCAGCGCAGATGAAACAATTATCACACACTGCGCTACATTAAATGCATTAGGTGTTTCTGTGTTAACATCTCATCTCATTCACCACTAATACTGTATATGCTAGGGCCGCTAACCTTGGTGCACTTATACTTGACTGGTTCGAGATAGAGATTGATAATCGTATTATTCGGGTCACAGTATAATCGTATACAAAAATCATTTCCATCTGGCAGTTGATGTTGTGTTTATTTTATTATTTTAAAAGTTTGATTTTGGACATGTCTGATACTAAGTACTAGAGAAACGGTGATCTTTTAGACAATGTGAATGAAAGTGATTGGAGGATTTTAGTACCACAGTGCCAATAAATAATTATTCCTAGCACTATAGTTCTTGATGTTTCCATTATTATCTACATTGAGCGGTTGAATAATTTGATATATGTAGGTCGCAATGAAGTAGGTTAGTTTGAGGCCAGCACAGGGAGAGTGGTGGGGGAAAGTGCGGCTAACCAGAACCACATGTGGCTGGGGCTCTGTCAGACTAAAGGCATGTGGACAGAGAGAGGAGGGGCCCAGTTAACCTCCTATTTGTCCTAGGAGCACTGTGTGAAGCAGAGCACACTGTTTTGTAGCTGCTACATTTCACGTGGTCCACACCTGTGAACCTTGCACCTAGAACGGTGGCCATTGTTAATCAAGTGCATTTTACAGTAAAAACTGCTTAAATAATATATGGAGCAGCTCCATGAAACTGTATAATTTAAGTTAAAAAGTATCTTTAAAGAAGTGAAAAGTCTTTTCTACAGTCAGATTTCAGTCTCCATCACTACCAATGGGAGCTGCATCCTATAATTACATGACAACTGTAATTTGACCTGAGATTACATGTGGATTGCAGCCTTTCACAGTGGAGACAACAGCCAGGGTTTAGTGGCCCTGTAATGAGACATTTGCTGTCTGTTGCGTTGTACTAAAGTGACTCATCGCTGTGATTTTTAAAAGTACAGAACTTGAATCTTCTCAAGTGTACTCCGAACTGGAGCTCACTTAAGTGTGTCAAGTGTGCAGGCCACTAAGTGCATGTGAAAGAAAGGTTCATATTGGCAGAGATGGGATACTGGAGGATGATGACTATAAGGACAGAGTTTGGGGCGGCAAACAATCAGCTTTTGATGTAAATAATCACCACCATTTACAAGATTACTTTAACTGTTTCTACTTTTGTCTCTGACTTTTTAACATTATCACTTCAAATGGTATTCAATGTGACTTTCAATGTGAAATCTAGTTGTCTACATAGTATGAAGAATACAAATTGTACATAAGTTATTCCACTTCCATTCTATAACTGATGGGTCTCAAGCCTGGGCAGATGCAATGGTTTGAATCAGAAAAGACATCCAATAGTGTCAATCATATTCTAATTGTTGAAATCACTATAGGCTAGGCCTGTCATGATAACAAAGTTTTCAAGTTCGATATATTGCTGTATAAAGGAAATATCAACAATAAATGATAATATTAAAACTAATTTATACCACAATAACAAAAGAGCAGAAACCACAAAAAATATTCTTCTGCAATTAATAAACCACTTTAGTACTTCAATAACCCATCTGTAATGAGTTATAGAAGTTACTAATTCAACCTTCTACAGCTCAAATCTTATCATATAGGAAAAAAATGACAAAAAATGTCCCAGTAGTACAAAGAAAACACAAGATACACATGATAAATTTTGATCTAAAAATTGTTGCAGCTTTCATATTTTGAATAAGTTGATATAGTGATTATAGTGACAGGCCTAACATAGACACTAAATGGTAATGGAATTGGTTTTCTGTTTCAACAAGAAGGAAGGAGACCAGTGCTGTCAAGAAAGTAAGAAAAGACCCAATAGCAAACTGTATAAACTCTTGGATAGACTTTCTCAGATGAGGTGGCTGTAAAACCTCGGCGATCCGAGCTCCGGCTGTAATCCTTGATGAAGAGTCGGAGGATGAAATGGCAGTAAATGATCCTGAGATGAAGTGGGCAGTGTGAAGTGTGTGGGAGAGAGAGAGAGTGATAAGAAACTCACTGCACAAACACTGAACGCAGCTGTACTTTTTCATTCCCTACCTCCTCCATTCAGTCTGATAAGAATGCCAAAGACAAGTGCAAGAAGAGGGAGAAAGTTGAAGTGCTCTGATACTACCAAGATATGACTTTTCATCTTATTTGGATGGCTTTACTTGGCCTTGCTGGGTGGAAACAAAACTTCAACTTTTGTTTATTAAGTTTAAATTACTGAAGTAGAATTGAAATATTAAAGGGGGATGGTTTCAGTGACCGAAAAGAATCTCCATGAATCCCCGATGAACCACTACAGAATGTGTTGATTTTCAAGGCATGAAGATTCCAGCACTACAATACATACTTACTTACATCAAGACAAACTTCAGCAGAAGTTTCAATATTGTACTAGGAGATGGTGTGAGCTTTTGGTGCAGTCTCAAACAAGGCCAAATTGCAACCCCCACTCCAGCATGAGAAATGGACTTTGTTCCCTGTTCTGGTGCACTGACAGACACTGTTTACATGTCTATTTGGTGCAGTCCTGAGCAGAGATTGGTAAGTTCCAAGTCACTCTGTTTGTCTTTCTGGGGCCTGGCTCTGGTATCACATTCTTTGGGTTTCTGGATGGATGTAGGATTAGAGCTGTATAGATTAAGCCAAAATGATTATCTTGATATTTTATTTCCCACATTCTTAATTGGTCTTTGTAGTTCACGGGGTCAAAATAATGGTAGGTAGTTACAGACATGGTTGTTTGCATGGTTGTTAATAGCATTTTGTTATTTGATGTGCAAGACACACTTGAATCACTTCTTCGTGTGGCAAAAAAAAAAAAAAATCCAAAAAAATAAAAAGCCAAAGTACCAAAATATTAATTCCATTGTTCTAGTAGGTGGTTATATTACTTTCCGATCATTTTGCATCTTAAATATCATACAAGATCTAGTGCCACTGAGTTTAGCGTAATCAGTTTTACTCTGTCAAAGCATAAAACAATAGATTTTGATTTCATGATATTGTCACAGGAAAAATATAGTCCCATATAGTTTCTATTTTGACAACTCTTGTGTCTGGCCTTTATTCATTATGCCGATCACTCAAGCCGCCCTGACACATGGAGTCACACCTCATTACTATTACAGGCACTACTTTATACTGCTTAATGTGGTGTGGATGGTCACTACTGTCACCGGGCTAGAACGAGAGGTCAAGTGGAGTTTAATGATATACAACAGTAGCCTAGTTTGAAGAAGCCCCTTGCCAAGAGCTATACTGTTGATTTGAGAAACTTCGAAGTGCGATATATTGCTGAAGTAAATATAGAGGATCAACGGTACCACACTGTAAAGCAGAATTATCTCCCAAAAAGTATTCTAAATTCACAATATTATTTTAAAATATGAACGGCAGTAAATAAATAATGCAAGAATACAACACTTAAGTAATAGTTTCTGTTTATAATGAGTCATAGAAGTTCATAATTTGACCTTGTACAGCTCAAACCTCATTGTGATACTGAAAATTAACCAAATATTTCCCACTAGTGCAAAGAAACTATACCCACAATAAAGATTACCCCCGCAAAAAAATGTTCCATTTGTCCTTTATTGAACAATAAGTTGATATTTATCATGACAGGTCTATTGGTTACTTGTACTCTCGGTAAAACAATTAACACATAACAGTTACTTTTATCATTTTGTGATATTTACGGGAATATCTATATTTCATCCTACACAATCCATAACAATAGTTACTCTTATTATTATTTTTACTGCCGCCATCTCACTGAAACAATAGACTGTGATGTCATCTGCAACCCTGTTATTAGACCTTAGTTACCAGATTATGCCTTTAAACTTTTATTTCAGAATTGTTAACTATACATAACATAGCCAAGTCATGTAGTCGTTCCCAACAAAATAATTAATTTTGCATACAGAGGCCCAGTTTAGTTGCCGAATTTCCCGGACTTTGGCTCCAAGAACTAATAGATTTGCACAATGGAGTGGGTCCCAGCAGAGAGCCATAGGCAGAGTTTCCTGGCGAGGTGGGAGTGTAGTGTGGGCGTGTGGGTGACTAAACTCAGACTTGGCAGCTCCGGCAGCAGTATATAGCAGGCCCTCACTGGACGTATGTGACAGGTACTTAATTATTGCCATGTTATTTGCCTTCACATAACACTGACCACGGACCTGACGGACAGCTCTTAATTAGTCGCCAGGGCTACTGATGATGCGCCCTGACAGTTGCCGTGGCGCTGACAGAACCGGGAGCAGAAAGGCATGCTGGGAGAGGACACTGTGGCTATTGAGTTTTCCCACTGTGAGTTGTGTGTGTTTGCGTACCAAAAAAAAAAATCAAGTTTGCCAGTTAGCTGCTTCCTACCAAAGTGATTTATTTAAGGCGCTGGCGTTTTGTGCTGGCGAAATTGCGAAGATAGGAAATTGCTTGGGCATTTTTAATCTTGGGGTGTGAAGTTACTTTTCTCTGTCTTCCTCTTCTGCCTTTTATTCGTCCCCGGAGGCGGCAGAGGAGCAGCGAGGGCAAATAGTCTGAAATGTGTCGCTGGCATGTCACAACAGATCTGTCGAGAGGGGGAAAAAACACATTTACGATTGTTCATCTCGAGTCAAAATCACTTGACAATACACAACGTACAATTACTGGCTCCTATTATGTGGCAGGCTTTTGAAATGGACCAAATGACAGGGAAGAGCACCCTTGTCTCCAATACATACTTGTGTGAAGATAGACATGGGGTGTGTTTGGTTTGCCGTAGTGCGCTGCGAGATGAATCTTAATGGCTATCGTTTAGCCTCTGACCCCGGCTTATGCTAGCACAGGCACTGACACAAAGAGGCGGTTTAGTGCTCTGGGAGTGACGTTAGGCAGAATTTTTGTATGTGTGGAAATGTCATGGAAATGTTGGTTGAGCAAGGGTTAATTGCTAAAATGATGCACTAATAACATCTAGTGAAACAAACAACTTCTGAATTTAATGTTGTTAATTGTTGTTTAATGTGGTTATGGTGTTTGAGAAAGTACAGAGTATGGACTTAAGCCTGTCACGATAACAAATGTTGACGTTTGATATATCGCTGAAGTAAATATAGACAATAATTAATAATATTGAAAAAAATTGATGCCACTGACACAGTAACCCAAGAGCAGATTTAAACCACAACCACTATTCTAAATCTACATTATTGTTAAAAAGCCATGAGCTGCAATACATAAAAAGCAGAATGAAACACTTTAAAACTTAGTTTGCATCTGTAATGAGTCATAAGTTATTTATTCAAATTTTTATGGGTTAAATCTTGTCATATAGTAAAAAAATAACCAAAAAATTCCCAGTAGTGCTAAGAAAAGGTACTCATAATAAATATTTACCCCAAAAAATATTGTTCCACCTTTCATATATTGAACGATAAGTCAGTATATGGACTAGACTAGTTTGAATTATAGTAATCTCTATGTACAATGCACTTCAAAAATATTCTACACATGTAACTGTAAAATACAGTCTTTCAAACCACTTGAAGAACTGAAAATCCCCACTCTTTGGGGCCACAGCTCTGACCCCTCCTGCAGTCGTCTCTGTTTGAACAGGTGTTGACCATTTGCAGTCACAGCAGCAGACTTTTAGTGCACAGGTTGGTAGTATTTCCGAAAACATAGATTGAAAAGCGTGTAATTCAAACTTTCATATGACTAAAACCTTGAAGTCTGCATAAATATCCAAATAAAAATAAATGTACAATTTATGTTTGTGACAAGGTCTATTACACACCAGCCTTTTCAGTTAAGATACAGATTCCAATACTATGACTTTAAGTATCCCAATCCCAGATATTAACCGATCCCAGTGCAGGGACTGAAAATAGCATAAAAGCACAAAATGTATGTAAATGTAGCATTATGAGACGTTCTGGGCCAACTACAACCAATAAATAGTCTTATATAAACATATAAGCCCAACCAGGATATCTGCTGAAATAATATTTAGAAGCCAATACCCAATCCCTACTTATTTATATAACTACATAAAAAAAAAATAAAAAAATTTGAATATTTGTTGCAATATCATCTGAAATCCCAGCAACACAAAACCAAGCCACCAGGAACACTCTCACATTTGTTATAGCCACTTTGCCATGCCAGTTCTTCACCCTCTCTTGCCCCCGTGAAAAGTGAAGCGTGGCAGTTTGGAGGCTAGTGGTGGGCGTCTATGTGCATCCATCTGGCCCGACCCCCGTTCATCTCCTCCAGCTCCAAGGCGCATATGGGCTACGCTCACACACCCACAGCACCCATACCAAGGAACAGCTGAAGACACCTCCCAACCCCCTCCCCCATCGGACCCTCCTCCTGCCGCGATGCACGACTCATCCAGGTGTCCACTTCCTCCCCTCAGGCTGGATCACTCCATCTTATCTCCTACTGTACCTCCTGTCATTGCATATGGGTCAACAGCTTCAAGTCACTCACAGTTTAGGCCAGATTATGTCAAACTGTCAAAGAAATATCACAAAATTATTTACTACCAACGTAACAATAACTGAAATATTTTGATATTATCGTCAAAAGTCTCACAATAATTGTGGGCCATTATCGTTCATTGTTATGGTGCGGAACAGAAGGAACTACATATACAGTGATCCTTTACTGTCTCAGTACAGACCACTTGGAGAATTAACTGTTGTAATCTTAATTCTTTGGATTATTAAGACAGAACAAAGGCATGTCAAGGTATTTTAAAAGCAAATTTAGCGTACTCACAATTTTGTTAGCCTCCACAAAATATCGCAATAAATATTGTATCATGAGATGCATATTGTGAAACTATACGGAGAGATTTGGATATCGTTACATCCCTGTTATCTACTAAATGTTGGACCAGATAGTTTATATCAGTGACAAGATCTATTGTATCGTCATTGTTTTATCTAACCATAGCACAAGCCATATTAAATGCTATTATTTTGCCTTTGTCGATCTCAAATAAATCTCACAGTACAAAAACATCTGGCTTACAGCAAGCAGTAATAAGCATTTTCACTCATATTTGAAAAGAAGACCCTGTTTTGCATACTTTCTAGCATTATACATATAAATGTAAAGGTCTACCACTACTTGATCTTCTGCCCTTCTACTTTAAATCAGTAACAGAAATAATGCAGGCTATAAATCTGATAATATATGTTAACCCCTATGAAGATTAAATTTAAAATGCCACCTTATACAATTCTAGTCCCCGATATTGAACCAAAAGAATTACCCAGAAGGCAAATACATGCAGTCTTTGCTCTCGAGTTAAAATATAGTGCAGGCTTCACCGGCTCTTCATGGAAATAAGGGTCAGAAGTCGTAATATCTCTTACTGCAAGTTGCACAATGAACTGTCAATCACAAAGGATCGTCTAAATATACGGTACCGCACTAACTATTGTTTTTTGGGAGACGCATGTTGTTATTTCTGACCTTCTTGCTCTACAGCATGCTATAACTTTCTTCTTTTCTATATTGCAATATAGAACGCAGTCATGGTGTGTGGGTGGATTTTGTCAAACTGGAGATCTCAAAACCAGTCGATGTTAGACAAAGGGTCCCTCATTCTCAACCATCTATTTGACTTTTGCTGGCTGTTAATTTGACTTCAGCTATATAAGTTTGAAAGTCAAGCTAAAAACAACAGCTAAATCTCAAAATTGTCCAACTTTAGACTTATTGGAAGAAGAAAGGAATCTACAAGATGCAAAAGCGCAAAAGAAACATGGGGACAAAGGACACGGAGAGGTAGATTTGTGCTGGAGTGCAGTTTCAGCTTCTGTGGACCCAGGAGCTCTGAATAGCGCTTATTAAGCATGGGGCCTCTTTGTGTTGGTGTGTGTGGTTATGTGCGCGTGTGTATGTGTGACAGCGTGATATATTGAAACACACCTCTGTGGAACAGCTGCAATGATGAGACAGAGAGAAGGGAGTAAGAGGTGTCGTCTGCTGTACCCACACACTCACACACAAACTGTGCCCGCGCTGAGCCAAGAAGTCCTTTATTGTATTACCGAGAGCGGCCCGAGACGCACGAACAAAAGTGTGCAGGGAAAGAGAGAGAGAGAGATGAATTTGTTTTGACTGCTCCGGTGGACTCAGCTTTTTAACACAGAGCTGCTTTTCCTACTGCTCTTCTTCTCATGCTCTTTGTGCTTTTGTACCTTTGCCAAAACCATTCATAAGGTGCGAGAAGATAACTAACTTCCTCTCTACTTTCAATAAGTCTCAAACTTTGCTAGTCAGTTCTCTTGGCACATCGGAACGTGCAATTTCGGACAAGGAGTTCCATTGTAATAATCTTGTAGTGAACTGTTAGCATGACTGATCAGTCTGATCAAGGTTTACTTTATTGTCCCCATAATTTGTAATTTGCCTCCAGCCCATGCAGCGGTACTTGGGACTCTTCAGCAGGTTTTGGCAAAGAGTACCAAGCTGAAGTTTTTGCCTACTGTGCATGTTTGAGATGTAAAACAACCATAAGGAATGCACACTCACATACATAAAGAACATGCTAGCAAAAACAAAAGTATCACATCTGAACTGGGATTTGAACACTAGATGTTCTTGTGTTAACTTAGGGAACCTTCATGAAACATGGGTAGTATTCTGTACAAGATAGTACATTCACAACATTTTATTTCTAATAGTAAGATTTGTCTTTAACGGGGTCCTGTCCTTAAACCTAAAACCAAAACCATGAGCTTCACACAAAATCTCTGAATTTTTTTCAGCTCAATCCCATCCCATATTGCAGTTATTATATTACCAAGATAAGGAGAGTGATATTGGGCGGGTGACAGAAATAGAGAAAGACAGTGAGTAAAAAAGTAAAAGGTTCCAGAAGAGACACATGGAGAGGGGAGAGGCAGACAGATAGAGGAGGAAGGAGAGATTGAATAGATGAATGTGATTTATCTATAATGAAATCAGCTGTGTCTGTATGGGCCACGGCGCACCATTCAGGCCCATTTCTGCTTTACACACAGATTTAGCCGTTTAATATTCCCCAGATCAGTGACAGTAGATAGACTTCCTCCGTCCGAGCAACTGGGACAACCGTGCGGACTACTTTGAATAAGAACTTAATAAATCTCACCAGTTAAAACTTGTGTCAGTGAGAGTAAGATGCCTGTTACATGCCATGCTAATATCCATTTATGGTTTGAGGTTATTAAATTAAACCAGAATACATTTGAATGCTGTACAAGAGGTTTGGATTAAGTCATAATATCAAAGCACAAATCAAATTGTGAATCTTGGTTGCTTCTAAGTAGATATTTGTTTGATGTGATATGCAAACATTTATTAACTACACTGACTTCCTTATTTTTACTCATTATATTTGTCACGAAAGCAAACCAAAAAATAATTATGGACACAGGACACACACACTAATCTTTTCTATTTATTTCTCATATACTTCAAAGTACCGCAGTCTTGTTTTTGCGCCTGGTTCAGAAAATATAAAAGAATGCACACTACACATGAATGCCACTATGGCCAAAGGTTTGTACAGTTTGTTGTGTGGGCATCCTCTCTCTCTTTCTCTCTCTCTGACTACCTTTCATGTCCATCCAGGCGTGAAACTCTGCACTCTACACATGTGCGCGCGCACACACACAGACTGCCCCGGGCCCATCCACAGTGAACCAACGCACTCTGCATCGCCACATTGCCCCTGGTCATGCATTCGGTCCAGGGAAGGCACTTTTCTACTCCTCAAGTTGTTTGTTTGAGAGGATTTTACACAGCGCCCTTGGCATAAAAACACATTGCTTTTGAGAGACAGTATTTGTGATTGTGCTCCCCCCTCCTCCTCTGGGCATGGCATCACAACATATACATTTTCGCTCTGTTTTCTGCTCATTGAAGTTGCAGCCATAGCAAAGGGCTATGAACCTACAGCCAGATCGGAATAGCTTACTTGCCAAAAATGTCACTGCACTCACTGCTATTGCTACACTGCTAACAGTATTTGTTGTTTAGTTGGATAATATAACTCTTTTATCCTAGTATGGGACTTGGAGTTTTAGCCTTCACTAGAGGAAGCACAAGTCACATTGTAAAAAATCCCATTATATTGTTAATTGGGTTGGAGTACTTAACTTTTGAATCAAATTGGTAGTAAATATTTCAGTTTTTGTTGCAAGAGTTGCTATTGAACCTGTCTCATTGTTAATCTGTTTTACACTGGATGCCCTTCCTATCACAACCAACCATTATTGTACCAGGGATGGGCAATAGAGGAGGACATGAAAGTATGTGCTTAGGTTGGAGGTCAACTGACAACCGACTAGACTATTGGTAAATGTTTAACCCACT
This sequence comes from Periophthalmus magnuspinnatus, assembly GCF_009829125.3. Classification (NCBI taxonomy): domain Eukaryota; kingdom Metazoa; phylum Chordata; class Actinopteri; order Gobiiformes; family Gobiidae; genus Periophthalmus; species Periophthalmus magnuspinnatus. Next base: position 9,196,230 of record NC_047149.1, read on the forward strand.
TAATCCCAATAAAAAGTTAAAACACCGAAATTCAAAAAAATAGGTCACATTTACTGCATTTAAATATCAAAATAAATGCTTTCACTATTTTTACACATTGCGCCTTAAGAACGCCATAGTTGGGTTTATGTTTTTCATAATGCCTCCATCTCTGACATTGGTATATTCTCTCAGATGGATGTAAATGGCTTGTAAATCAAAGGACAGGGCTCCATCAGTGCTGCTCCCTCACACTTTCATATCATGCTGTGATTTAGAAGAAATTACAGTCATTAGCGTTACCGTAAATGTTGGGTAAATGGTGCACAGTGATCTTCGCCGGGATTTGTTTATGCTGAAAGGATAAAAATGTCTGCCATTGCTGGGGACAGAATGAGCTCTTAATGGTGCAAAAATGGCCAACTGGTTTGATCTGGTTTTTCATCACATCTTGGGACATATTTCTACGTCTCTGTCACTATCATTCGCCCCCCCTTCCCTCACGCCCCCACCCCCATTTCGCTCACGGGACATTGGAGTGGAGTCTATCTTCCTACAAAGCCCCTTGTCCACTTTGATTACTTACATTATTGTGAGCATGAAGAAGACTCTGGCTTTGCTTGTGAGTGCTCAGAATTACACTGCACACTTAGTAGTATGCATTAAGGCCTGACATGAGTCCATAAGCAAAATGGATGCTAATAAGTGGAGTGCTGTATAAGTTCACAAAGGCTTCTGAGAATGTAAAGTCACCATTTTGGCCTATTTCTGCTTTGGGTCATTTGGTACTTAACAACATGGAGTATACTTGATGACTATGAAAACTCTTAACAAAACATAAATTTCAACAGTAGAAATGTAAAAAAAAAAGTCAAATAAGAAGTTTTATGGATGTCATTGGATTTTAAATTATAAAGAAGTCACATAATTATATTCTGATTCCAATACTAAGGAATAAGCTCGATACTCGATACCGTTTCCGATACTGTGCTGATAATAAAAGACTATCTTTCTTTAGACAATAAAATATAATTTTTAACATTAAATCATAGTACTTTCTTTTATATTACCATGTGGCCTGTGCAATCCCTCAGTCATCCAGATAGGCTTTATAGTGGTCCATGGGCATATACTAGTCTTTGTGGTCTTAAACTAGTTCCTAGAGTAGAGCAAAGATTTATAACAAAGAATAATAGTAGCCTATAATAATATTAATACACCATAGATCTTGCATTGGCTGCACTTCAGATCTCACTATGTTAAAACTAAAGACTATATATCAAGTCATTATTGGGTGGGCAGGATATTGACCCAAAGGGGTCGACTTGGCTAATGAAAGCTATAGACCTGGTGGATAGATTGGTGATTAATGAACAAGGCCAGTCTCTGCTTGTTTTCTATTATCAGTCTCCCAAACAAGAACAAACACAAACAGCGTTAATTACTTGGCACTCATTGCAGCGTATACATGCGGTCACAATGGGAGCCTTGTGTGTGAGCCGCAGTGAGTAATGAGTAAAAAAAAAACAAAGAGAAGGAAAGTACAGTGTGGCAGAGACGGGCAGAGGACGAGCAGCGCTGTGGGAAAGTTTGGGGATGTAGGCCAGCACTCATAGGGGTAAAAAGGTAACTCATTGTTCTAAATACAAGCAATACTTTCACATGTTACAGTAGTAACAATAGTACTACCAAATGAAAATAAAAACTCCTATTTGGGAACACAACTTAAACAGATAACATGCTGTCTCAAATATATTAAGAATGACTTAGTATTATAAATACAGATATGATCTCTCCACTGAATAAATAAAGTTTGAATGATGACAGTTTTACTTATTCTTAAACAATGAATATCCATGATCCATGATAATCTCCAGACATATGTTGTTGTCTGGCAAATTTGGACAATTTCTGACTTAAATTCTCAATATATAAATATATTATTATAGATAAATTGTCACTATTGTGACATACGCCAATGTCATTATGCGCCCAGCTTGTGTAGCCTGCAGTTTTGTTTTTCTTGGACTGTCTCAAAGCTCCAGCGATACCCCACACAGCTCCCCCTCTCAGCACTGACTTTAAAGGGTCCATCTTGGGTTGAGTCCTGGCGCCTTTGGGCTATAGGCCACAGCCACTCCAAATGTGCACTCAGTCAGCCTTGCACCGGGCATCTCAGGGTCAAACACAGCAGACTGAAAATTGCATATTAGGGCCAAGTATGCAATTTATAACATGTAAGTCTATGGCAAAGGCTTGACCAGAGCTAAGCCCACTTGCCTCTTACTGGAATACATGGTGAGTAGCCTTCCCGAGATTTGTTTCAGGAATGCAGTTTATTATTTGTAGTCTTGTGTAATCATCAACTTGAGCAAGAGTTAAGAGGCAAATGCTCAACGTAATGAAAGTATCCAGGCTTAGTCATGTAAAACAAAACCAGACTTCCTCTAATTTAATGGAACGAGTCATCTCTCAGCTATTTCTACCAATTCAAATACACCATTATAACATTATCACTCATTTATTCATGGACAATGTAAGTATATGCAGTTTTTAAAAGGAATATTGCACAATTTCAATTTAAACTGCAACATCTTTTGACAATCCACGAATCCCCCAAAATCATCCTTGTCTTAAACTTCATTGCCTGGGAACTTTGCCTGGAAGAATGACACTATGACATCTTGGTGACCAATAGTGCACTGTTAGTCAATAGCCTTCCCCCTAACAAAAGCAAGGCATACCATTAGTTAATTGTCCTGGCGTGGTTTGTGTGCTTTCAGGGATTTAAACCAACCACCTTTTCCTTTATTTTGTTCAACCACTAAACCTGAAAGCCAGCAGTAAATTTGTCAGTGGACTGGATGCAGAGGGAGAAGTCTTTTAACAATGCTGTCTGGTGTCTGTAGTGGTGTGTGGCCCTGCGGCGCTGCTCTCAAAACTCTGTCTGAGTCACAAACCTGTTGGACTCATTTCCTGCTCTCAGCTTTGTCATTTAGAACCATGCACACACACACACACACACACACACAGACACAGACACACACATTGTCATAACTCCATTGACAGAGCACTCCCTGTAGGCTACTGTCACTCCCAAAAGCCACTCCTTAGCTCACAGTTACAGGAGACTATAGAGACTTCGGTATCAGACTACTGACCTACTAACTCACATGGATTATCATTGACTGATAAACATTGATAAAGACGCCTACGCAAAGTGCTAGTCACAACTGATGTCACTGTGGGAAATTGCTCTATCCTTGGATGTTGTTGTCCTTTACTATCATACCAGAGTGTGTTTTTAGATATTAACATACTTAGGCTGAAGTACTAGGCTCCTTAAAACACTACTACTACTAGCTAGTTGCTACTAGCTCCATGCGTCAGAGTCCTGTCCCTTGTTTGCAAAAGGTTGGGAGTAGGGCTGCCACCATAAGTATATCAACATATTGTTCAATACAATCGAACAATCATTTTTGGGGTCAATATGAATTGTCGGGACTTTCTTTGCACTACTGGGGAATATTTAATTTTAATTCATTTTCTGTACCACAATGATATTTGATCTGTAGAAGGTCGAATTATGAACATTTATTTATTGTCGCTCATATTTTTTTTTAAACAATATTGTACATTTAGAATACTTTTCTGGGGGATAATTTTGCTTTATGGTTTGGTTTCAGTATTATTGTTCATTGTCTCTCTTCACTTGAGCAATACATCACACTTCAAAAATTGTTGTCATGACAGGCCTACTTGGGAGCTAACTTTTTCTAGAAATTAAAAAAAAGGACTAAAGCAGGACTTTTTGTATCAGCCTTAAATATATCAAGTAGCCAACAATAATTAAAGGCTGTGATGGAAATGCAACACAAAAGTACAAAGGTTTGTACAGGGTCTGATATTGCATTTATTATTCTAACAATGACACATTTGCCACATTTTTACATAGTCCCACTTTCAATACAAAACTGGTTTCCTTGTTTTGTTCTAATCAAAGCACTCGGTCTCCATGGCACTCTGCGGAACATTAATGAAATCAGTCTAAATGAACATAATTTGCTCTAAAAGCCTTATTTTGAAAAGGGCCCATCCGAAACATCTTTAATTTTCCCTGTCATTAAACTCAAAGTCGGCTCCACAACAGAAACGTTTCTTCATTCGCGTCTTTGAAAAACTCCCTTCTCTCCCACACGCACACACAGACGCACACTACCAGAACATGCACTATTTCCCTGTTGTAAAGTGTAATAACAGCTGTCCTCGGGCCAGTTACAGCTATCGTAAAGAGACGACAACTCCCCAAACTCATTTAGCCCGCACACTCACACACAAGCACACACGCACAAGCCGCCACGCCACGCATCCCAGCACCTTGTTGGGAGGGGGGCCTGTCGCACCCCTCCTGCTCCCCTCTCTCCCTCTCTGTGCCCTCGCCTGCCTGTCTATCCTCCTGTCTCACATCCAGCAGCAAGCCCCAAGTCATGTTTGACCACATTTTACAAGGTGACAACTTGCACACATACTTCCATGCACACTACGGTATGCACAGACTGTAAGTGGTGGTGAAAGGGAGAAAGTACTCACATCCCTAGAGGTTTCGATGATTTGTAATGTGGACAATCCTTTTCTTATTGTATTGGAAAACTTCAATACTAGCTTTTGAAATGCGAAATAGGATATTGGTAGAAATTGTTCTGCCAACTAAGCCTGTCACGATAACACATTTTGAAGTGCGATATATTGCTAAAGTAAATAGAGACAATAAATGATAATACTGAAACTCATTTATGCTTCTGACACAGTAACCCAAGACCAGATTTAAACCTCAAAAACTGTTCTAAATCTGCAATATCGTTGAAAATCTTGAGTTGCAATAAATAAAGAGCAGATTGAAACACTTTAGTACTTGGTTTGCATCTGTAATGAGTCATAAAAGTGATTTATTCCACCTTTTATGGCTTAAATCTTTTCATATAGCGAAAAAATAACCAAAAATTTCCCTGTAGTGCAAAAAAAAACAACATACACATGATAAATATTGACTCCCAAAAAATATAGTTCTACCTATTATGCGTTGGATCGATAAGTCGATCTAGTACTTATCATGACAGGCCTACTGCCAACATTTCAACTCTAGTTATATCAGAGTCATTGTTCAAAGTTTTTTTAGCCTACATTCATTCCGGCACGAAACAAACTTAATAACTTTACGTCATCCTGCTGTAAATTAAACTTTGGACCTTTAATTGTGGAAATATATTTTATTTGGGTGCGCAAGTCAACAGTAACAGTAAGTTACAAGATGTGATACTTTAATGGCTAGAAAATTAATACTGAGCCAATGTTCAACTCGGCCGTCTTGCTTAAAGTTATGGATGTTTATACCTGTTCTGTCTAATTCTCTTAAGGTCTTCAGAATCCTATAACAACTGCCATTATAGCTGCAATTACAATATTTTAGCCCTGGCATCCATGTTTATCCAGTATCTAAACTCTACCTAGGCTACATTAAACACTACATTTCTAAATAATTCACCTTCCCGGCGAGCCAAGGTAAATATCTTTTCTTGTTGTTTATATCTCCACTCAATCTTCGACATAGTCACGCTCTTTATTTATGCCTGTTATCACTGCCGACACTCTGCTTACCCCCTCAGCGTGCCCCTTCCCCATAGACTAATAGCAATGTGTAATGTATGTTTAGCTTTGCACTACTCGCTGTCTTGTCAGTGTTATTCCCACCGGTATGTGATTTTTCTTTGTTTTTGCATCTCCATGGCTTCCACTTGCTGCTCTTTTTTTTTTTTACTTCCTTGCCAAAAGTAAATCTCCTCCAGGACACTAAATGCTATCGTTAGGCATCTTTTTGTAGTGCAGACAGAACTGTGTCACAGATAAAAGAGCTTCTTTGACATAATTTTTTATTGGATTTTGAAAGTCCCAGTTACATTTTCCTATTGTTATTTTAGAACTCTTCGCTAGTCTTTGATGTTTGGATGTATTTTTATGCCAAGCTTCTCTGCGCGTCTCTTTCTATCAGTCCCACTGGTATAACTGCTGTTTCAGGTTGTTCTTTGTGCGTTGCCGGAGAGAGCGGCATTTTGTCCGACAACAGAAGTGCTTTAGCGGCACAAAAACGGGACCAGGCTAAATCCCGAGCCCGCCAGTCCATGGACAGGCTCCGAAGCAGGTCGCCCGGACAATTGGAGGAGTCATCGGGCAGAGCTGTGTGTCACAGGCCTGTGTGCTGACACGCTAAGCTACTGTGGCCGCGCATTTAACCTGCTTAGAGTAGCGTCGGGCAGGGGTTTTGGCTAGCTTTCAATGCCTTCACATGCATTGCTTATTGGCGCTCTGCTGTTAGCTTGATCATGCCCTCCAAAGGATTCCTGTCTTTTTGTTGCGAAGAGTTGTGAGCGGCAGCAGAGGATCACAGCTAATATGGAGCTGATGCAGTTTACCAGAAATGAAACTGCAATTAGTAAAGTGCTAGTCAATTAAGAAATCAAATGATCCGAGTTTATTCAAGTGAAGCAAGCTTTGTGCAAGAAGGCACTTTATATCCATATATGATAGCAAAACTGGTAAAAGAAATATTTACGTTTTCAGTTAAAATGTATACAATTCCCTCCTCAATCTGATGTGACATATAGTTTGATCTGGTTTTATTCACTGTTCCAACTTACAAATTAATTTTTCATTAGACAAATAACCGCTAGTTACAATCTTCTGGCCACTAATGCAGGCCTGTGACTTGCCTGTCAACCACACTCTGTCAGATCCAACAATTCAAATGTCCGTTCCTGCTTGATAATGTACTACTAACTGCTCCTGAGCTGTTTGGCTTCAGATTTGCTGCTTCAGGCTGGGATTTTTCCTCAGCGCTCACTCAGGTTTCCTCCTCTTCTCACTTTACCAACTCATCTATTGTTTTTTCCCCTACAATCCGCCCATCCTCCCTCTTTCCATTTGGCCTTACCTTCCTTGTGTGAGTTTATTTGAGTGTATGTGCATATCACTGTGGGGGAGTGTGTGTGTTTGTTCTGCTCCTTATCACAGCCACACCAGACCTGCTTTGGCGTCCAAAACCTCTGCCGTGGCCCCATTGGCTCAGACACAAACGGCCTCCTGCCCAGCTCCCTGATTGGTCCGTTCAAATCCTGTGCAACGGCAAAAAGGCATTATTCGAAACGTTACTCTCCCCTGGTAATTTATCCGTTTGGCTATCGAGGTGATAAATGACCGTAGAGTAAAGAAGAAGCGAAAACTAAAATGGCTGCACTATGCTTCTTCTTGGTACATACAGGTGCAAGGGCTCGCTGTGCTCCACCCAAATAGCCCTCCACCACACACTAGCAATCATTCTGACCTCATTCTGTCCTCCATTGATCCATTTACAGACCAGAGCGCTTTTGTTTAACTCAATGGGACGTGTCCATCCAGGCCCCATTCTGGATTTAGGAACAGCCAGAGGTGTTTAAAATCGTGGGCTAGGCTTGAACAAAGATTCTGCTTAAATTTAAAGTTTTTGGGGGGATGTCATCCAAGTATGCATTAATCAGTGTCGCACAAAATGCAAATGGAGCAATTGATCAACCAGAGCCAAGTTAGAAAGAAACTGTAAACAAGATAAAAACTTTGACCAATGCCATGTATCTAACAGAAAATCTTGTATTGCAACTTTCAGTAACTGCATTTGTAGTAATTTAACATATATTTGCGCAATCCATGTTTTGTTCACACCACTGCACTGTTTTGTAGAGCACATATTAGTGTCTGTATAACTGCTCCTGGTACAATATAGCATTACAAGCAAGCTTAATTACCTATAGCAGGTTGGCGTCTGATTCTTTGTACTTGGGCCAGATGTTGCTGCCAAATCCCTTGTGCTTCAGCGCCTCAAGGTAGAGCAAGCCATACACAGTGAAAACATCTGGCTTCCAACGCAACATCTATGGAGGAGTGTTAGCATCAGCAAATGCACTCCGCCTCAAGTCATATAATCTGATAACAACACTGCAATATGCTCAACTTCTAGACTGTTAATTAATGGTTTAGTAAAGTTTGCCAATATTACTTAGCATTTTTGGCAACATGTCCCAAAATAAAATAAAAAGCAAGACAAGTTGATTGCTGTACTGTGGAATTTTTCAAGCAAAGCAACAGCAGGCAGTGTACTCTCTACTTGAAAAGTTACACAGTGTGTCTTGTTTTTCTTGAGCTTTTATCCATGTTTGTCCACACCGTGCAGTAGTATTCAACTACTAGAATTTCATTTTGCTTACTGTGATAAATTACACATAAGCATTCGATGTTTAGATACATGTCTGTGGAATCATGCCATAAATTATTAACCTCTCCCTGGATTTTTCCCACTTTGAGTCACTGTATTGGTAAAGTTTACATCGTCTCCAGTGAGTCAGCCAGTCAGCATTTTGGAGGTCAAGTGCGTTGTAATGGGTGGAGCTTATAACAGCAGCCTGTTGAGACTTGCAGGTTGGGGATTTTAGTTAAAAGAAGAACCCGGGGCTAAGATGTGCCGAGTACCGTCTAAGGGCATAATTACTCCCCCCTGACTCATTCAAGATGACATACACTGACAGGAGATATCTGATCCCGGCTTGGGTTTAGGGTTTTTATGTATTGAGAGAAGCCCTCTTCCAGTGTAATCCTAAACAGTCGTCTTTGTCAACAAATGTAAACTGAATCCATGAAGATGTAAATGTTTTGTTTTACACTTATCTGGCTTTTGACATTTGAAAAAGTATTTATGTTTGGATGGAAAGTTGAAACTTCAAGGTAAACCCTTTGGGCAACTTTAGCTGTAGTTTCTTTCTCCTCTCAGATGGGTGTGTTTTTAGTTGGATTCTTTCAAGTCTGTTGTAGCTTATACAAAGAGGGATGGTCACACTATTGAAAACATTGTTATAGTGGAAGTATAGAGTAAAAACAAATAGAGCTCAAACTTTTAGCAGGAACAAAGCCTTCTGTATTATATATCTTTGTTATTTTTGTGAAACTGTTCAAATAAAAACACATACAGTAACTATGCTGCTGTTGCATTGCTAGTGTGAAATTATCAATGAGATTAATAATAGAAAAGTGTAGCCTGGAGCCTGGGTCTGTGGAAAGGTAAATGTGTCATCAAACAAAGAAAGAGGGGCTGTTTGAATTTCCTTAAAAAACTCGTAATTTGACTCCCCCAGGGGCCGGTGCTGAGCTCATTCAAAAACACACACATCCAAGGACAGCGCTGGGGGAGGAGCCAGGTAACACCGAGGTGAGAGGTTGCCTAAACTTTCTATCCAACAACAAAGAAATCATGCAATACGCCCCCATCTGATATCACAATTGGAATAACTCACCCCTCCCTCTCCTGTTCCCTTGCCTTATCTACCACTACCCCGTCCACGGCTCTGTGAAGTTGCTTTAAATGTCAGCATTTGAATAGTAATAGAGATAAACGATGCACAGATAGACACAGGGAGTGAGGTGGAGAGGAAAAACACTGCCACCAGGTGAATGTCATGAAGATAGTGGGTAAAGAGATTGGAACCTCTGCTAATGTTGCTAACGGCTAACCACCCAGAAAATACTGTGCAAACAAAGCAGCCATTGATGCATAATTGTTTTGAATGACATAGTTTACTGTTATATTGAAACATTTTAGATACTTTAGACTACAGAAAAATACTAGCCTGTAGTGTTGTCACGATATTCAAATTTCAAACTCGATTTCAATGCTAAGGAAGAGACTGTATACACAATACCAATTCCAATACCAACTATGATAATAAAACACTCTTTATTTACACAATAGAATGTCATTTTCAACATTAAATAATAGTATTTTCTTTTATATTACCGTGTAGCCTTATATCTGTGTAATCCCTCAGTCGTCCAGGTAGATTCTATAGTGGTCCATGTGTCTATGTGTCTTATATACAGCTCAAGATCATTCTTAAGCTATTCAGGTAAGGTTCATTACTGTCCTTTTGACCTGTGACATTTTTTAGTATGGATACCTGCTTAAATGAGCATTTAGTTTCCATACTAGTTTTAGTATTAATTTGTGTCTGATTTTCGATACTTGTGACAACACTACTTTAGACTATAGAAAAACACTTGCATACCTCAAGCTCAGTTTAATTTAAATTAAGGATATCATTAGAAAATTGAAATTTTCTAATGATATCCTTTCAAAATTGAGCTCATTTCTGAAATTTCTCAATTCTTCATCTAGTAAAAAGCCAAGAAATTGTGGAAAGTTGTTGGAAAAGGGACAATAGATGAAAGTTTGTCAATGCCATTTTATCCAAGAGTGACGTGCGTTCCTTGACTTGCAATAGAAAAATATATTTCTGATGCAAGGCTGCTGAAAATAGTGAGATTTTTTCCTTTTTTGATTGAGCCTTTGTAATGACAGCACTGCCATGCGGAAACCTGTAGCTAATTCAGAAGCATCAAAAGAGCCCTTCTGACTGACTGCTATAGCTTCCAGCCCCATCACATGTGACACTGACACTGCTATGCTAGGTCCTTAGAAAATACTTTACACCTGATTGGCAATGACGAGTGTTTCTTGTGTTTGTCATCGACCAAATAGTTACCATAGTTAGCATTTATACTTTTGGACAAGGCAACTTTGTCTGTGAATACAAATTTAGCTTTGAATTTATTTTTCACTTTACAAATGGTATAGGTTCAAAGTTGATATAGTCCCACCATTTAGTCCAACTGAAATTCTTGTTTGGCTTGATTATGGTGAAAATAATTTAAATAGCAAGACAAAACTTAACCAAACGTAGTCTAGTAGATTTATGGATACAGGGCTGGAGCTCATCTTTATACGAGTGTCAAAGTTTTGGTTATTTTTAGGTACTAGGATGAGATTTAAGATGTCAAGGATTTTAATTATGAACTTCTATAACTCATTTTAGATACATATTAACTACTTAAAAGTTGCATTCTGTTATTTCTTTATTGCAGTTCATACTTTTTTGGGGATAATTCTGCTTTATAGTTTAGTTTCAATATTATCGTTTATCATCTATATTTACTTATTACAATGATATATCACACTTCAAAATGTGTTATCATGACAGGCCTCACTACAATAAACATCTCTCTTAGTAATTATCCATATAGGTCAAACCTATAGTCAAGATATTATATAACTCAGCCAATCAGAAAATGCCCAATGTCAATTTAAAACACTCTAAATTCTGCAGATTTTAATGTTTATCTTGAGCTCAACGAGAGATTTTGTACATTTCTGCCAATTACTCTTTACAGTTTTTGTCAAATAATCTTAAAAAGGGAAATCCCCATTCACCATTTGTCCTGTTCGAAATGGACGCTATACGGTTTCGAGGTCACCGCCAGTTTCAAAAGACAATCCTCAGTTTGAAAAGTGCTTGAGCTTTGAATTTGAGTTGAAAAGCCGTATTAACCCCATATAGAGGCGCTCAGCGAGGGGGCAAAGAAGGGGAAAAAATCCAACCCATTTCAGTTTTCACCGTCACTGTCAATGTAAAACCCTGAATCAGCCGAACGCACAATACACGGGATTCAATTACAACTCTGCAAGATGAAGGGCGGAATTTCCTCAGCCTTCTGCACTTCCAATTAAACCAGTGGAGAAGTCATCTGTGTGTGTGTTTGGAAACGCATACCACTTTGGAGAGGGGGGAGGAGGCGTAGGGGTCTTTGAAAGTAGGGACCACCGAAGCGCAACGACTACTAGGAGAGTGTGTGCGCTTCTCATGTCACCTTGTATCATTTCAGGCTAATTTCACCTATTTTTCATACAGAGACAAAAGAGACGAGAGAGAGGGCCAGGACACAAGGTAGAGACGTCACTGAGCGGAAATGATAAGGTACAGGTTTATTAGTGTCCTTCAGGGTCAGGCTTAGACAAATAACCACCCTGCCATCCTAAGAATTATAGACTGGAAGTTAAGCATATAGCAACGGACTACAAAGTCAATGAACTGAAACTACCCAGAATACTCCAGTAACATATTAGACATATCTCGCAATGGTGAAAAAATATACCATGGATCATTTTGTTCAGGGGTCAAGTTAAATGACTGAGAATTCTCTATATCAAGCAAATAATTTTTGTCTTAAATTATTTATCAAAATCTAGCCATGTTGGTCTTCGATCAGAATAAAAAAATAAAAGATTGAACACTTCAAAAAATACTCAACTTTATACCTCAGATTATTTACTGAAACACTTTTAAAAATGCATGTAAAGTAGATTTTGGATTTGAATTGTCACTAAACTTTTCATCCTCTCCAAATGCGTTCTTTCTCCTCTTGCAGGCACAAGAACAGATTGCGATCACAATTACACCACCATAATTAACAATGAACAGGGCATATATGCATACTAATATCTGCAGTATCATAATTAATCAACAGGTTTAGTGTGATCTGGGTAGAATTAATTAGCGATTTTCTGAACATTTTTTTTTCACTCCTTTGTTCAACTTCCTCATTCATTTGGTCTTATCTTGCGCCCCGTGATAGCATCTGCAGCTTCAGACCGAAACAGAGCTGCGAGATAAAGACTCTAGGGTGCAGAGACTGAGAAGAAGCAGAGCAGTGTGGAGAATTCTGCTCAAGACCCGGTTTAGTCCTGGTTTATGGTTATTTTATGTCTTTTTTAAGGGCACAAGAATATCCTTCAGGATTACTAAAGTGATCTCTTATCTCATCTTTTCCTATTGAATGGTTTAACTGTACTATTTACTATATTTAGTTCAAATCTACCACTGGCACTGGTAGAACTGGTTTAGCTTTGATATTGTGGTTAGACTTAGTTGAACCTAAAATTTGCTTTTCTTATCCAGTTTTGCCCAGGTTTAGCACTGGTTTAGTTCTGTTCACCACCTGTTTAGTTCTGGTCTTGTTCTATCCTCTCCTCTTAGCTGGCCAACACAGTTTAGAGCTGGTTTATCTCTGATACTGTCCAGTTTTGATCCTGGTTTAAAATGAGTCCTGGTACAAGTACTGGTTTGGTTCCGAGTTTAGACTTTGTTTAATCCAATTTCAACAGACAATTGGTTTTGTCCAATCTTTTGTTTATCATCAATCCAGTTTTAGACTTTGGTTTTGTCATTTGTGCTTCAGCAATAAGAAAAACAAAATTTCAAATTGATTGCACTTTGCCAACTCCATAGACTCCTCCTTAGCTTAGCCTCCTGCATTCTGCACATACTTGTATATTTGCCCACACTGAGTCCTCATGTGTGACTCCTTCTCAAGGTGGAGGTCAGTGTGAATCGCTGCTAAATGATGGTGAGTGATGCTGGCAGATGTTGTGTCAGATGCCACTCACCGATATTTTACAAAAGTCGGCGTCTGTCCCGTGTCACCATCTCCCGTACGTTTGTGTGTGTGTGTGTGTGTGTGTGTGTGTAAACGCCTCCTCTCTGCCCTTGAGCCTTTATCAAGTCCTTCTAATTATTTTATTATGCAAATGAGGCGCCATTATTTCATTAGCGAGGCAGCCAATCACACAAGCTGATTAGGAAGTGATTAGCATGCAGTCGGGGAGCTTTTTCTGTGTCCTTGTGAACGGGAGGGAGCGGGGGGCACGGATGACCCATCTGGACACACACTGCCGCATGCTGAATTTAAGAGTTTTACAGTCTAGTACAGTGGTTTGCAATGTGAGATGTGCGTACAGCTGGTGGTGTTTTGGTAGCTTCTCATTCAAGGCAGGTGTGGGCCTGTTTTGGTTTGGTTGGTTTGAGTTAATATCTTAGTTTAGATCTAGTTAGTCCTGTTTTAGTTCTGAGTTTGACCTGCTTTGTTCTTGTTGTTGCACCATTTGAGGCCTATGTTTTATGACCCATAAAAGAAGATGTTTTTGTTTTGCTTTATTACATTTTTATTTATCCTATTTAATTAATGTATTTATTTTACCAAAATGGAAGTCCAAATTCAGTCCATTGAATTTATCCATTCAAGGTTGTGTGGATAGTTCTAAAACCTGTCTCCCACAAGTTCCCAGTTTGTGCGTTTAAATTGTAAATACTGCATTCATTTGGTTGGTGGATCCGTTGACCTCGTTTTTTGTTAAAATTCTATGTTTGGCTTTTTATACAGTATAAATCTCTTCCAACACATGGTTGAGTCAATTAAAAGACAGAAAGAAAAAACCTTGTGCTCAGCCTGACAAATTAGTACTTTTGATATGAAGGTCACATCTGAATCCAACTGGTCGCTTAAAAGACTGACAGGTTTTGTAACTTCAGCTTTTAGTTTTAGTGTATTTATCCTGGATGTCTGGTAAGGACAGACTTATTGAAACAGCTTTTTAGCACTTCTGATGATTGCACAGTGTTAATTTAAATGTCTTAAAGTTTTTTTTTTCCTTCTATGGGGAAAACAATGTATTAACACGTGTGGTAGCATGGGTTTTGTAGGCTTTTGGGAGGAGCATTGCACAGAATCGTACAGCTAACCGTAGGGAGGTTTTGAATAGGGCTGGGGAGAGATCGCTAAATTACTGAAACATGCATGAATGGCATCTAAACCACTCCAGGCATGTTTTTGATGAGGAAACGTTGGTAGAAACATGGTAGAAAGCTAAAAAAAAACAACAAAAAAACAAAAAACAAATTGCCTAATACCCCATCTTTAAATGCTTCTTTTTTGAATGGCATGTGCCTTGAATGAAGAAAAGTTATATTATGTTGTGTAGCAAGAGGTTTTGCAGTAATCTCTCAATTTATCTTAGAAGTGGGTTAAAAACTAGCAATATATTTCTTTTTTTCCCAGTCTGAATATTGGTACTGACAGTATTACTTGTTCAGTATATTGTAATTGAAGTTATAGTTACAAAAGACACATAGTTTTACATCACAAAACAGAACACCAGAATTCCCGATAAGACTAAAGATCAAACACGATTTTCTAAAAAAAAATTCATCCTTTATTGCAGTAGAATTCCAAAACAAAACTCCTCCATAAAGATCAGTATACTTCATGTTCAAGCCAAAAGATAAAACATTTGAGACATGACAACTACCTTGATTTATAATGTTTTCTAATCTACAATGAGATTTAGAGATTATTGTCATGGACCTGTTTTGCACAAACTTTGGCAAGCAGCGGTGTTGGCTTGTCACCTCTTTTTCCCCTTCATACAAGAGGCAAAATGATAGTTCAAGGACTGCTCCACTCGCATCTATTGGCAACCAGGTTAGCCGCTAGCCGCGCATCGGTCCAAATTGGCAGGACATGGAGGAAAGGGAGAAGTGCTAACTGTGAATGTGGGCGGGCTGTGGAGATCTGTTTCAATGGGTGTCTGTGGAGCTGGTTTCACACATATTTGATATCTACTGTACCCCTGATTCTGCTCCGATGCTGCGTTTTTCTTTAGTTTGTTATAAGGGAAAAAATTGTCTACCAGAGTGGTTTTCAAATTGTGGTGCACTCTGGAGAGACGCAAAGGTTAGAACTGTTGTTACCGTTAATTTTATTTTATCTTATCTTATTATCTAGTTTTGCCAAGTCAGTTTTTGGTTTAGTTCAGATGCTGGTGCAGACTTTGGTTTTGACAAATTCAGTCCTGTCTTGGATAGATTATTTTATGTCCAAAGATTAGTTCTTGCCCTAAATAGTTCTTCATGTCTTGTCCAGTTTCCAGTTTTGGTTTAGCCTTGGTTTACTCCTAGATTGGCTAAGATTTATTTTCAGTATTGCTTCTGGCCTGTAAATTAGTTCCTACTTAGTAATGCTCAATGTTTAATATATGAAAACAAAATATTTCTCAAGGATTCTATTTTTTGTCTTAATTTGGTTCAGAACTTGTGAAAAAGCCAAAGTACATTTTTGTTTAAATCCACTGCCTTTTAAAAAGCTTGGAGCCTTTTCTGTGCTGAAGTTTTTTAAGTATTTACAGCATGTTTTTGGTTCTTTGTGGCTGTAGTGACAAGGCCAAACAAGTTTTTAAATGGTGCAAGGTTACTGATATGAAGTCAAAAAATTGAGCCAGCTGGGTGATCTACTTTTAAACTAACTAGATCATATAAGCTTTTATTATTATTATTATTATTATTATTATTATTATTATTATTATTATTATTATTATTATTATTATTATTATTATTATTATTTCAAGTTAAAGTATTTAAAGGTCCTGTAATATGCAAAACTGACTCTTGTGAGCTTTATGCCATGTCACAATGTTGTTACCTCATCAAAACATAACTGAAGTTGTGTTTTGTTTCATGTTTGAGTAATGCTGCATTACTTGTCTGTCTACATCACACAAGTTCAAAATGCTCCATTCAACCTTGTGATGTCATGAAGTGGCAGTTTTCAAGTTAACAGCTACCTTTTACATTTAACTTAGTAGAGATTGGCAATTCCAGGGCTGAAATCATCCAAGTGATTCTACTAAAGTTGTATGTAGTTTAACAACACGGTGGAGCACTTGTATTACCGCATGAAATCACAGGGTGGAACCTCTGTTCTTTTTTCTGTTTCAGAGAAGAACTCAGCCTAAATATGCAGGGTTTGTGTGTTAAACATGTGTGAATAAATCAAAACACAACTCTGTCCATGTTTTGTTTGTTTTTTTTCTTTTTCTTTTCTTTTTTTTTTTTTTTTTAGAAAACAACATTATAACAGATCAGAAAATAGTGTAATATGGGCCCTTTAAACTAAAGCAATCATGGGACGCAAGAAAGTGGTAGGTAGCTAACTAACTCCGACTCCAGAATGTCCTCTCCTAGTCATAACAATAATGAGCTGCTAATAAACCACTTTGTTAAGGTCAGAAAAACAGTTCCAATGCGAAATGATGCCTTCAGCAACAGCAGAACCAAAATGATCCCATTGACTTAGCGTCTGGCATGACAATGGCCTTACTGTACACTGTAATCGTAGCTGTAGGGTTCCTGGGAGATAAAATGTAGATAAAGTCTCTAAATGCCTGCTCTTGCACGCTTTCATGTTAAAACTTATCCAGACAGACCTACCTGACGTTTTTGGAGAGGCATATCCATGTCTGCTTCTTTTACTTACAATACAATTTCTAGAAGCGCTTTGTACAAATGGCTTGATTAGATTGTCTCTAATGGAACAAGCCAGGGCAGACAAACGAGACTTGTCATGCCCGCGACGTAAATTTTTTCACTTATGACCGGAGGTAAGTTGCTGTGACAAAGACTTAATTGAGTTGAATGGGAGCGGACTACGGAGAGAGGCTGCTTTTAGGGGCATGCGTATAGCGTCACTTGCCGAGTTTGATGTTAACTTGTTTGGCTGGCGGGCGGCGGTTGTCATTGTGTCGTTAGGGCAGATAGGCAGGAGAGTAGGGGGCAGACTGTCGCTTCTCTCTTTGTCAAAACCTCACTTGAGGCTGGAGGACACAGGTAGGGAAAGTGCAGCGATAACAGAAGATTTGTGGATTTGTCATCATGGCGTTTGATAGGAGTTTCTGATGAATTTCAATGTGATGTGATTCAAGATGTGCAACCGCAGGTGTTGTGTGTTTAAAGACATGGAACAAAAATAGTTGGAGACAGCGGTGCTTTTCCCAAGTAGAGATGTTAATATGTCAAATTTTAGTGATATAATGAAGGCCTGTCATGATAATGCATTTTGAAGTTCAGTATATTGCTGAAGTAAATATAGACGACATAGATAAAAGATCATATTGAAACTATATCACTATTTATGGAACTGAAATAATAATCCAAGGGGAGATTTAAACCACAAAAACTATTTTAAATCTACAATATTGTTAAAAGATTATAATCTGCCATGAATAAATACTAGAATGGAATAATTTAGTGCTTAGTTTGCATCTGTAATGAGTCAGAAGTTAGAACTTATTAATAGTAGATGACAGTTAATGAGTAGAAGTTATTAATTTAATCTTTTAGGTCTTAAATCTTATCATATAGCCAAAAAATAACCAAAAAAATGTCCGGTAGTGCAAGAAAAAGTACACATGATAAATACTGACCCCAAAAAAGTACTCATAATCCCCAAAATAGCTTTTATATATTGAACGATAAGTCAATATAGTCATTATCATAACAGGCCTAATATACTGTTTATTTCTTCATTTTACCATCACAGTTATGAACAAGAAAAGTTTTGTATTTTCACTTGAACCTAGAGTTGTGCAGTTATTAGAATTTTAATCAAGAATCAGACTTTGGAGGAAGAAATTTTTGGTGCCAAATGGCAATGATTTTTTTAATGTTTATATTCAAGGAATTGATGAAAGCTAAGACTGAATAGTTTGATTGTATTAAAGAGTATTTTGCTAGCATGGACTTTTCTTGGTGTATTATTAAACTACCTGCAGTTTGTTTAGCTGTATTATATTTTAATATCAAAATCATTTTACTTTTATTGTCTATCTTAATTCATGTCTAAGCTTTTACCATCTAAAGACCAGTTCATAATCACATTTACTTTTAGTTTATAATTGACTTATGCACTTTCAGATTGCAACAACAAAAGACGCACAGAGGACACCCATTAGCTCGCAGAGACATGAATCAGACGGTGTGGTGGCTTTTCTTAGCTTTATCTCTACTGGCCATTTTATTAACACACTGCCGGCTCTATGAATCAGATAGCTACCAGTAAACAGCGTGCCACTGCCGCTATCCCGCTATCAGCAAACCAGCTACATATCACCGCCACTTGATTGGTTCAAACGGCCAGAAGGGACAAGCGGCGTCTTTCTCAATTAAGACCATGTCCCTGCTTAGGTGCATCTGGGCGCCATCGCATCCGCATGTCCTTCTCGGGGCAGTCTAAACGGGCTCAGATGGGCAGCCAGAGGGGGGTACTTGAGTCAGAGGTGGTCCCAACTAGCCTTGAGTGATGTTGGATTCCCGGTGGTTTCGCTAATGAGCTAAGACATCCGATGCAAAAGAGAAATAAGTAAGCAGGGAGCAATCAACATGGATAAATATAGAGATGAAATGTGCTTGGTTGGTTTCAAACTGTTGGGCGCACAACAGTGGTAGCGGCTTCTTCTTGTACTGTCTTAGTTGGTTAATTCTAGTTGAATTCTGGATATGTCTTGGTTTGGACTAGATAGTAATCGATACTGAAACTAGTACCAAAACTAAATACTTATTTGACCAGGTATTGGTACTAAAAAGTCGCATTCACAGGACAGAAATGAGACTTTCCTGAATAGCTTTAGAATGATCTTGAGCTGTATCAGAACAAGTATAAGAGCATATGGACTAATGTACCCCCATGGGCTACTATGGAAAATAATTGCTTTGATTAATTAAATTACACAGAATTACACGGAATTACACAGATATAAGGTCATGTGGTAAAATAAAAGAAAGTAATATTGTTTAATGTTGAAAATCACATTCTGTTGTCTAAAGAAAGGAGGTTTTTAAATTATTATCAAGGTATTGGTATTAAGTATCGAGTCTATTTCATAGTATCAAAATTGAGTTTGAAATTTTAGTACTGTGACAACATTAGTTTGGAGGAGGTTTTGTCTTTTTTAAGCCAAATATTTTTGTAAGGGGGTACAAAAATGTAATAGTATGTTCTTAGATAATGTGCTTATAAAAGGTTAATGTCATTTTGTGCTGCTGTTTGTTTTGCAGGAAGCTGTACGTTCGATGAAGGCTTCTCTCAGTGCGACTACCAACAGGATCCATATGACGACTTTGACTGGACCCACATCAACACACAGGAAGTGCCATATGTGTCCCCCGACCTGCCTCAAGGTGAGACTCTACTGTTCACTTACTATACATTTTTAGATAATACTTCCTTAATTACATCACATGTTAGCATCATTACTAAATCAACTTAAATGTGTACCATCTTATTTTTGGTGGAGGGTAGGCCTGTTGCAATAACACATTTTGAAGTGCTATATGATATATTACTGATTTAAATCTAGACGATAAATGATAATATTAAAACCAAACCATAAACTATGCTAAGTACAATATAAAAATACGAGCTGCAAAACCTAAATTGCAGAATGCAACACTTTAGTACTTAGTTTGCATCTGTAATGAATCATAGAAGTTATTTATTAAACCCTCTACTGCTCAAATCTTGTCCAATTTGGGAAAAAAATAAAATAAAAATCCCACTACTACAAAAAAAAGTACCCATGATAAATATTAAACCCCCAAAAATATTGTTCCACCCATTATGTATTGAACGATGTAGTGCTTATCTTGACAGGCTTAGTGGAGGGTTCGCTACCTGCTTGTCTCCATGGTTATATTATTGCTTTGTCTCGAATGTTCCATAGTGTAGCATTAAACTGACAAACAGGTGAAACAAACAAGGTGAAGTTACAGATTAGAGCTAAGGAGAGGAGAGCCTGTTCACATTATGTTCTTCAAGGTATTTCTGAGCAGGTAATAGACTCTCCACCAGAAAAGTTGCATAGTGAACCTTTCACTTCATTGCTTGGATTAAACTAACTTTTTTTCTGGGGCAGTGTCCATTTTGTCTGGTACATGTCCTATTTTTAATGTAATAACCCTTTCTAGAAACTGTTAGAATATAATTGTCTATTCTACTAACCCACTTTCCATTATCCTGGTATTTTTATTTCACTATTGTGATCAAGATATAAATCAGTAAATCTAAGTCAAGATATGAACAGTAATAACAGACAAATCAGGCGCCTTCTTTCCCCGAGATCGGTCCTGCTAGCGTTAGCAACAGGTTTGATTGGCAACGTTGCTAAGCATCCTCTCCCTTCTAAACCGGTGTGAAGGGGCTTTACCTTCAGCAGCCTTGCTCCGGATTGGCCCTTTAGTTGCTATGATTTTTGTGTTTGAAATTCCAAATATAGAACTTGGCTCCAAATTAGCCCCTATAACTGTTAGCCTCGATGAGCTTCATTTGACTGGAGCCGAACAGTATGGGTGCCATTACACTCACTTAGTCTAGTTCTTTATACAGTCTATGAGGACAATCAAGCCAACAACAGTGGGAAGGAGGAGGCACACATCAATGAAATGTGCATAATATAAATGGATGTAATGATAAATATCTCCAGATAAACATAAGTTATTATTATAAACATGTTGTGATTATCTACCCATACTTCAACTATTCCCTTAAACTTGATGGAGTTTTTGCATGCGCTCCATCCCTGTGTCCTCCTGTCCCCCATCTTTACAGAGACCTCTACTCTTTAATCAGTTGTGTTTTTAATTCGCCGACGATGATGATGAAGGGGGAATTAAATCTTTGTGCCGCGGGCTCAGGGTCTAATTAACAGAATATGAGGTCATTAATCAACAGCCGGGAACAGGGAAGGTTGCATATACTTTACAATGTTAAAAGCAAAATGTTATAACAGTGACCAGCTAGGTTGAAATGATTCAGAATTTACAACATGAAAACAGCACAGGAGGAATGTTGATTAGGTAAAAGAATTAAAAGAAACAACAATACACGTACCGTAAGCTAGTCCTGCAGTAAGATACTCCTGACCGTGATTATAAATACAGAAGGTCCCCGAGTGCTGCACTGCGGCCACTCATTGCTTCTGATGAGTTGCCCCGACATAAGGACGGGGATTGTAAAGAATGCCATAACCTTAAATGTAGCAAACGGAGTTGATTATTAAGGTCATACGAAATGGCTGACTACATATACATTTTTGTTATAAACACACACTAACTCACCGCAAGATGTTAGCAAAAGAACTCAACCAGACAAGAAGATGCATTCTCTCCTATGAACTTGATTTTTACGTTGTGAGATAGAGACAGTTTTTCTGCATAGCTTTTGTTACGAGCTATAGCTTTCCCCCTATGCACGGAGGCATAATTGAGTTGTTTATTGTTGGCGATAATAATTATGACAGTCCAGTCCTGTTGACATTTAGAGAAAGGTCCGGTTCACCAGCAGCTCATAATGATATTTTTCCCACACAGACTGCCTCATATGTGGGCAAGCTCTCTGGTCCGCTTGGTATTTCAACAAAGGTGAGGTGCCTTGCCCAATGGCACCTGCCTAGACCTTAGCATTTGGCAGTGTTAATAGCAGTATGGAATGCTGTCACTATGCAGAGCCAGTGTAGGTTAAATACTTGTGGACGGCATACCTAGTTTAATGGTTTGCTTGTCGCTAAAGGGGGTGCTTGGCCTGGAGGTATGGCAGCCCAAGAGTGACATTTGATGTGTTAATAATGCCAGCAGGGTATGGGACAGTACAGCGGCCAATAGGAAAAGCCCTAAGGGAATTGGAGATAAGGATAGTATTTGTATTATTAGTACAAAGCAGGAAAATTGGTTTGTAGCTTAGGGCTAAATTGGTTTTAGGGATGTAACAATATATAAATCTCACAGTCAGGTATTATAATTCTATTACACTGAATTCTACTTATTAAAAAAAAGCCAGAAAAATTTTAAGCATTTTTTTTTTATTTTAAAAGATGAAGATTACAAAATGTTTCAGTATCACAATTTTTTTTTTTATGTAGTTTTCACTTCAATAGAGCAAATGATGGTCTATGTAGTGTTTCCTCAATGCGACATTTTCTGGGTTGTAGTTTCCATTGGACAAAACACTTGCAGATGTGAAATGGGGAGAGAGAGGGTAGAGACATCCAGCGAACAGCAATGGCGACACACTAACATCTGTAGATCCAAAAACTTCACACTTCATATAGTAAGAATTACCATATATTAAAAAAGAAATCATCAAAATTCTGCTACTTTCCAAATCCAAAGAGCTACATCCTATTCCAGTTTCCAAGTTACAACAGAACATGAAGCTAGCTAGTTCCTCATTTGTCCATGACTCACACTCGAGGGCACGGGACAGATTTAAAGCTAACCTTTCTTTGACTTTTGACCCCTGGAGCTAAAGGGACGAGCACTTCTGACCAGGGGAGTTGTTAAGAGCATTTGGCAGGGTGCGGTGCTGTGGGGAGCAGGTCTATTTAGCTGATTAGTAGTGCTGGGGATATGCATTGTTAAGGGAATTAGGACATAAGTAAAATGGACATGTACTGACCCGCACCCGACCTGTCATGACAACACATGTTGAAGCACGATATACGGAGAACGGCCACGGCTACGGAGAAATATTGCAGTAAGCAAAAATATTTAAACTATGTATGCCAATGATTAAGATTAAAATTAAGAAAAGTAATTCCTGCAAAGCCTTTTTAAACAGACAAAAGCCAACAACATAAAGCAGAATGAGCCAATAATCAGCCAAAAGAGTGACTTATTCAACTCTCTTCAGCTCAGATCTGATCGTATTACAACCAAAATAACTGAAATCTCCCCAATATTGCAAAAAAGACCCAAAATATATCGTTCCAACTTTGATATATTAAACAATAAGTTGATACAGTGTTTAGTGTGACAGGCGTAGTGACAGAAGATCAAGATCAAGATAAATATGGCCAGACTTGATGCCACTATGATACCCCCTGGATACCCCCTGTGTCTCATTTAACAATATTTTTGAAAAAAAAAAATTAATGTAAAAAAAAAAAAAAGATCTATTCAGAAGCCTTCAGTCATCATATTTCAGGCTTTACTTTATTTATTCAATACAATATAATTACTCATTCCACAAGTTGATTAATCGAAAATGTAATTACTGACCAGTCAACTACTAAAATAATCATTAGGTTTGGTCATAAATAAGTAAGTAAACATAAAAGTCAAATTAAAAACATTCTAGTGCCAAGGAGCCCATAAGTCATTATAATTCTCATAGTTACAAGCTCACCAGATTTGTTTTATGAAGTGGCCACAAACAAAATATACACAGTTTATCTAAACTCAACATGCTTCTCTCCAGCAGTTGTGAAAATAATAAGACTGAGAATAATAATAGATAATCTGTGAGTGAGGGCAGTGAGTCGGCCTGTCCAGATGCTGTGCTAATCAGCTCAGACCTGCACCAGATGTTGATGCAGTGAAATATGCTGAAATATGATCCCCTCCTACTCCTGTTTAATCTCTCAAATCACATTAGTTTATTACAAATGAAGCCGTGCCAGCCCACAAAGGAGCAATAATACGGTTTGTGTGACAGGGTACAGCACAACAACAGGCTAAAGATGATTATATGGCTTTAATGCTAAAATGAATGTCCTATATAATATAACATGCTATGAACCAGTCGAATAATATCTTCACAATGTGAACATTGAATATGGAAGTTACATGAAGTTATTAATAAAGCTCAATATGTGAATATGTATGACCTTAACCATCTCTCTATTTTTGAAACTGATGTTTTTTTGTTGTTGTTTTTTTTATCTTATTTTTAAAAGAACATCAGTCATTCTCACACAAATGAAGTGGGTGAAGTGTTTTGCTCAAGGACACAACAACAGTATGAACTGGCTTAAGTTTAATCAGAACCATCAACCCTCGATTTACACTACAACCACTCCCCAGTTCATAAAAACTGTATAAAACTCAATGTTCACTATAGTTTAAATTAATTATAATAACCCATGTAAATTGTAAAAATATGTAATTGTTAAGGACTTATAATTGCAGAATGGTAGACAAACAGCCCCACACTAATTCTATTTGCACACTGTATTCATGCTTTATGCTCTAAGTACAATGGGCTCCGGAACAATTGTGATTAACGTTATTGTTTTTGCTAATCTACTGTGACAAACACATTTCTCCACAGAGTTCAGCTTAACATCTACAATTCAAAACGTGGAGGACAAGTATCTGGCCCCTTTCCACGGCCCAGTGCCTTTCCAAACCATCCCTCCCTCAGCATAATATTGTGGACCAGCATTTTTCTGGTGGACAGTGAATTATGTTGGCTGTTTCATATTATACTTCTTTATTTCTATTCACACTAAGGCTTTGATAGACTAAAAAGGGGGCGTGGCAAAAAATCTCAAAATTAGTACATAGTCAGAAAAAATAGTAGGAAACAATGTATTTTTATAATGTGATATATGTGAAATGTTTAATCTGCCTTTTTACATACAAATACCAACAAATAAATACCTAATTCACTCACTAATATCTCCTTTCTGCTGTTGTCCCATATAAAATGACTAATAGTCAACTAATACAAATTTTAGGTTGACTTAGAAACCATCAACCAATTGTATGAAAAAAAACAACTAAAGGCTTACAGCCCTAACTCACACATCAATGGCCACTCGCTTAATATTTTGCCTTGTTTCTCAACTAGTTTGGATCAAATTAACCAAAGTTTGACAAGTAGCACCAAATCCAACCAGAATGCTGTGTGATCAGAACCGATCCATAAATGTCTTGACGTGTATCACTCCTTTTGGCTCCCATACTGAGTGGTGACAAGAACAGACTCTTCAACATGGCTGCCAAGGTGTTTGCCATGCTGCTAAAAATATTCCTATCAGTCACAGACCCAGATATGTCAAAAACACAAACGCAAAATGGCAAATACAGCGTTTTGCTTATCTGTTTTCAATATTGTGGGGTATTACATTTTAATAACAAAGAAATGTGCCAGAATAATTCTGCTATCCAATACCTTCAAAATATAGCAACCTCCAACATGTTATGATGGTGGCGGTTTATCAGACTATAGAAAATACATGGGGTGCCAAGAACGTATTGCTCAACATAAGGCACTGCCAGTTTTTTTTTTTCCTTGGCTCGCATTTGAAGTATTTTATTGAGGGATAAAATGTATGTTATGTATATATGAGTTCAAACCCACAATATACAATTTTAAAGTAATTACCACAGGGATGCAGACGTCCCCCATACCCCCATCTTGAACTGTTTTTTTTTTATTCAACTCAGGAATGAAAAAAAAAAAGTATTTCCAAAGTTTTTAGAAAATTGTAGTATTCTAGATTATTGTTGTTGTGACACAAAAATTTTAAACAATTTTCAAGCAATTTTGATACCCAAATTAAATTTTGAAGCTCTTTTTTATACAATATTCTCATTTTTAATTCTAAATTAGTATTATATAATAGTATTTGTTCATTATACTATGTGGTCTTACACTAGTTCTGATAAAACTTAAAACTGTTCAAGAAAGGTTCAATTTAGATTTTTTGCAATATCAATACTTGCTCATATGAGTATCTATAAGTATTTATTAGTTTTAGTATCAATTAGTATCCAATTTTCAATACTTTTGACAACCCTATTCCGGATTCATATCACCATTTGACTCCAGGCTTTCTCAAAGTGATTTGTGTAAATGCAAGATTGGGCCAGACTGATATGCTAGGAGGCAGTAAAAGAACAGTAAAAGATTTTTAACATAACACAGAAATACTTATCAAATGCAAATAATAGACACATTACCATAGTGGCTAGCTGGAGGCACATACCACATTTATTATTGCCAGTTTAAATACTTCTCAGGATAAATAAAACAGCCAATCGACATCCATGTTACTCCACATAATTGCTGTGATTGGGAGTTTATAACAGCAGCAGCTTCCAAGTCAGGAGAAGTCATTACATTGAAGGGCCTGTCTGAATTACTGAGAGAGGCATCCATTTCTGTCAATACATTCAATTGGCTCTGGTTAGCACTGCTTTCCAATGCTGACGGGTCATTATGTGAGTGTCCATGCCGCGGATGAAAAAGCCCAACTGTGCTTCGTTTGAATCTCTTTCCTCCACTGGCATAATATTATCACACATTCAAAAACAAGAGAGAGGGAGAAAATGGCACGGCGGCCATGTTTAAAGAGGTACTGGCGGACAACGTTATGAGTCAAGAGCGCTGCTTCAGTCCATGGAGTCTCCCGGCCCCAGCGCTTGAATGTTCAACTGGCTCTTTCACTGCTCATGTGCCAGAGTGGCATCAGGACCCTGCCATCTACCAAGCTATGCCAGTGCCAACATCTCCCCCCATTGAAATTAGCACAAGCAGTTTTATCTCTCTTTCAGCCACAGTCCTGCCCTCAGCGCAAATTAGCAACCGGGGTGAATCAATGTGGTTTACAAGATACAAAAGTGTGCACAATTAGGAGAACAAATATTTCAAATGCACAATGACTTGAGGCACTACTTTTATAGCAGTTCAGCTATGTTTAATTTATAATGTCCACAGTTCTACGTTATGATCATAGCAATAGGCAGCTTCCAAATATTGGCTTCTAAATACCGCAGATATTCATGTTGGTCGGACATATAAATTGATGTAATCAGACTACTAGAGAAAAATAACAGCTACATACCACATTTGTATCCTTTTTTAAAATGTTGTTTTACTTACCATTTTCATCTCTGCACTGGTATCTGTTGATCTCCAAATAAAGCTACAATATCAAAATCTGTATCTGAACTGTAAAAGCTGGATCGGTGCATCACTATCTGAAATATGATTATGAAGATCAGTTCTTACAGTTCTTGTTTTTGCTTTTCAAAGACTGGTAATAATTAAACAGTAGCCAAGATATAGATCAATTTTGGTCTTGTTCCAGAGGCAATGGGAGGTTCACATTATAGGTTTAAGTCAGGTAGATTAGTAAAGCATACAGAAACATGCATACACAGCATTTTTTGGAGTAACCCTAACCGTTTCAAAATATTGGGGGGTGACAGAAATAACAAAAAGTGATTACCATACTGAAACATCAAATAAACTTAATTGTAATAACATTTATGTATTTTCTGCACCCAGGATCCTACATGCTTGTGGACGTGTCTCAGTACGACGCGGGAGAGAAGGCACGTTTTCAGCTCCCTGTCATGAAGGAGAACGACACCCACTGCATTGACTTCAACTACCTCCTCACTAGTCCAGATGGCTCTAGCCCAGGCACCCTCAACATTCTGGTCAAGGTACCACCACACACCCATTCAAATTCATCATCTGCAATCACATTTGAGAAAGCACAATGCAAGAATAACATATATTTGCTATGGAACCAACCTGGACAACTGAGGGATTACACAGACAATGACTACTATTATTAAGGTTTGAAAATCAGGTATCAATAAAGCCACATTCACAGGACAGAAATGAACCTTTCCTGAATATCTTTAGAATGATCTTGAGCTGTATCAGAACAAGTATAAGACACATAGACTAGTATATACCCATGGACCACTATGGAACCTACCTGCATGACTACACAGTTATAAGGCCACAGAAAGGGTGTTTTTTTTGTTTTTTTTCATCATCATTGTGGTATCGGAAAAGGTATTGAGTATCAAATCTGTTCCTTATTGAAATCAAGTTTTTGTGACAACGCTACTTTCACAATAGATTACAATGGAGTTACGGTGTTCTAATAAAACTCAAATATCATCACAATATTCAACTTTTTTTTCATATAAAATACGCCATTGTTATAATAATAAGTCACCATCACAAACATTTATATTAGCTAAAGTGGGATTAAGCAAACAAGTTCTGCTTTACTAAACTGGTCAGACCTGATCTTTATTAGTCATATAGCTCATCAAAGTGTTCTATTGTTGATTCGATACATCTAAAGACATACCAGACAAAATACGCCACAGTCTAATTTGCAGTGTTAACATTCATAGTTATGTTATGTCATTGCTGTCATATTGTTGAGCTTCATTATGCAATACTGTTACAAGCACTCACATACATATTGACTAATTGACAGAACTGCTTTGTCAAATTGTCCTTCAAGCCTGACCCCTTGTTGAGACTTGTATAGACTTCAAGTGGTGTACATTCTTTTTTATTGTGTCTCCATAGGTGAACAAAGGTCCCCTGGCTAACCCCATATGGAATGTGACATCCTACACTGGTGAGATAGACCTGCTTTAGGCCACCAACCATCCACACTTTTACTCACTTAGCTACTCTATCATTGTATTGACTTTTCCATTGTATTCTCAGGTAAAGGCTGGCTGAAGGCTGAGCTGGCAGTCTCAACATTTTGGCCCAATGAATATCAGGTAAAGCATTATAGTGGGTGATGATGGGTCTGTGAGGGGAGGTAAATGTTAAGGCTTTGTTATGGGAATACAATCAGACAACGTGCACAAACGCATGCGGCGAGGAGAGCGGGTGATTTATCAGTGTTGACTGGGACTCAGGAGGTGACGATTAGGCTACACAGGCACTGAGAAAGACATGGGGAGGTTGTGTGGGCCTATGCTGGACACTAATGAGGTTATATATGGAATCAGTGGACAACTTTGGATGCTGTTATAGGAGGACAGATTTTACATAGATGTGTTAGTTTTGAAAATGTAAATGTGGAATTATTTATTTAGAAGTGTATTGAATCAGTTTGGTGGTGGTAAGCTGATGTTGTAGCCACAGCTGCCTGCGTCATTAGCCCCTCCGATCTCCGCCTATCACTCACACACGCACACAAACACATCACATGCATACTAGACAAGGTGCGTAAAGTGTCTTGCCTAAGGACACAAGAACAGAACTCAGTTAGAGCAAGATCCTCTGACTTTTGGGTCCTTACATATGCTATAACCCATATCCCTACAACACTATAACCCATTACCAATTGAAGAAATTGAAAAAAAAAAAAAAGCACACTATGGCTAAAAAGGTGGCATTCTTGAAAAAAAAAAGTTTTATAATTTTAAATATATAACTTTACATAAGACCACCATTGTTGGTTAAGTGTTTAAGCATAGTTTCCATGCCTGTGTATAATTATAGAGCTTACTACTGTTGTTGCTGGTGTTGACAGATGAGTTACATGTTGTGGCTGCATTGCTTGTCCTCCCAGTCTTCACCCCCCCCACACACACACACACCCCTACATACACACACACACACACACCCCCCGACACACACACAGGGACACACACACGCATTTAGGGATCATGTTAACAGATCCAACCCTAGGGACACTGTACTACTCTGACTGCACCGGGCATCCTTCACTGGGCCCATCTGGAAC
The DNA here is from genome assembly GCF_009829125.3 of Periophthalmus magnuspinnatus. Lineage (NCBI taxonomy): Eukaryota > Metazoa > Chordata > Actinopteri > Gobiiformes > Gobiidae > Periophthalmus > Periophthalmus magnuspinnatus. The sequence continues at coordinate 9,226,084 of NC_047149.1, forward strand.
CCAAGCCCCCTCTATCATGAGAGTCGTGTGTCAACATGTTTTAATTAAACATAATCAGAGAGGTTTGCCCAGACTTTAAGGGAGCGCATACGTTATGGGATCACACGTTATGAAGCTATTTCTTCTTGTTTGAACATGTTTCTGTATTTGCACTTTAGCTGGAGTTCTAATGAGACGGGGGAGGGATAGATGCTGGCAGACACATGTATGCGCATACTGAGATTAGTTAGGATGTGCGCACTCATCAATGCATCTAGAAGAGAGGTATTGAGACTTCATTTTTACAGTTTTTGTTAATTAAAGCTCATATAAAAATAAAATGTATTAATAAGTACTTTGTGTCAGACTGCGTTTGACATTTATACATTTTATTTTAAAGTACTGCAATAAAGTAGCAAGGCATACAGAAATACATTTATTGTAACTATGATTACACTGGAGATGTAATCCTCATGAAAAACAGTTTATAGTGGTTGCTGTCATTTACTGCTAAATACTTTTTACCTACTACAATTTGGGAAAAAATGTATACAAAATTTGACCCCAAAATAACTTGGTAATTTATGGTCTAAGTGATATTGATTTGGAACAAACTCCAAGTAAGGTAGGGCTGGTCTTAAGCCTATGCCACACTACATTTTCACACAAATCACTGCACACTAGAAGTAGACTGATGATTTGCTACGGCAACCTCTGAAGTGAAAATGCAAAAGAAAGGGAGTGTGCCTTTGCATACCAACATTATTACACTTTTAATAACTCACACATATGCCGGGGGAGGTCTCCTATAGATTCAAATATATTCTGGGCCTATACCTTTATACATTACTGTGATATTTGCCGTGACTGATAGGGAGACAAGACACTGTCCTCCCGTTAGACTGATGACACGTCCACAGTGTTTGCCCAAGAAAAGCACAAACTGTCACGCTTCACTTTTATGAGATGAGTAAGAGTCTGTCGCCGCGGTGATCCATGGACCGTCCAGCTCCCCATCTCACTGCATGCAAATATTACAAGTATAAATGAGATGGCCAGGGAGTAATATCTGGGAGAGCTTTGAATGATGTATGCAGTGTTAATCTACAAACAATATATCATTCAGCAGGGTTACGTTCAGTTGATGGACAGGGCGCATGCTACAGCAAATAAAGTTCACATGGCTCCAATGGAGATGTTGTGAATTCAGTTTTGTGATGACTATCCCGAAATTTAACCTCCTTTGTTATTTGAAGAGTTAATTTGAAAGAAGAAGAAGTGCCATTTAAAGGCACACTATGAAGCTTTACTGGTGGATGGTCTGCCACCTGCTTGTCTCTATCAAACCGTTATGACATTAATCGTATCTAGCATCATGGAGACAATTAGGTGAATGTCAGATCGGTGGAAAGGCAATCCTGCACACAGTAAAAATGTATGTTTTCCTAGGTATATTTGAGTATTAAAACAACTGTAACTGAATAAACACAAGATAATGTTAATGTACTGTGGAACATCCCAGGAAAAACAAACTCATCCCTATGGAGACTAGCATCTGACAAATGAAAAGTAAAAAATGACTGCAAAACAAATATTTAATTGCACGACACTAGTTAAGTGGGTTCTCGCTGCTTTACATTTGAGTTAAAGTAAAGTACATTAAGACAATTGCCTTCTTAATAAACATACTTAAAGCTAGAAAAAATAATTCATTGAAAAAAATAATTCATTGAACAACTTCAGACTCACTTCCTTTGTGTACAAAAACAATGCTCTTCTTGTGCAGTCTGTAGTTTATCTAAATAAACAAGGTTGGCTCCTAAAACTATATGAAAAAGTCAAGCCAGATGGAGGTATTCAAAGTCAACTGATGTCTTTGGGTGGTGGCAGCACTATGAACTAAGAGTGAAAGATGATGGAGGGGAGACAGACTAGATTGGTGGGGTTGGGTGTGGGGGTAAGGGGTGAGACGAGGGAGCTAGTGATGCGCTCGGGACAGTAAGCTTCGGGTAAACAGTTTGCGACGGATTTCTTTTTCCTCAGGTGATGAATGACAACTACTGCTCCGTTTGGCACTTCTTTATACCTTACTGCGACTGCCCTCCTCCCACCCCCTCCCATCTCCTCCCTCTCCTCTCCGCTCTTCATTACAGCACTCCTCTGAGCAAACACGCTTAGAAAACAAAGAGCATAAGCCGCAGACGGAGGCAGTGTTTGGATAGAGATGACAGAAGAAGACTGCTAACATAAGACCGCTGAAGGGCTGATGGTTAGATATAGGGCCATTTACATCCACAATATCCCACTACGCAAGACAAAGCGCTGCCATTACTTTTGAATTAGGACGGCTCCCTCCTTTGTGCACCGCACAGTCACCTGTTGATCTCGTTCAAGAAAGTGAAACTCAACAACAGCTGAACAACAGCAGAGACATGGGCCTTGTTCACTCCTAACATGCAGGAGGTAGATTCCCACGGGCTATGGGAAAGGCATTCACCCCAGTCTTCATGGTTATTTTTGTAGGAAGTAAAAGTAGCTCCAACGTTCACTGGTGTATGAATGTGTGTGAATGGGTGAGTGGTTCCTTGACGCAAAGCGCTTTGAGTGCCTTGAACGTGGAAAAGTGCCATATAAAAATGTGACCATATTACCACTCTACCAAGCAGGATGTTATTAACTAGACTATTAGCACTTGCAAGGTATTTCTTAATGGATTTGTAGACAACTTACATATTTTTAACATGATCTGAAACCTGACCATTTTTAGGTACTCATTCTAGTAAACAGTACAATAGCAATACTACTATTATATTTTATATGTGATATATGTTGTACACAATTAGGACGTAATTTTTGGGTTGCACATGGGTTATTAATATGCATTTTTTTGTCATGATTGGTAGTGACTATTGTTGGATTTCATGTAAATTGACATTAACTGAATAAGTAATGTATTCCAATGTTAGTAAAGAAACAGCTCTGTTAAGGGAATCTTATTTTCTCTCTCCAGGTCATCTTTGAAGCCGAGGTCTCGGACAGCAAAGTGGGCTTCATTGCCGTGGACGACATTCAGGTGCTCAGCTACCCGTGCGGTGAGTCGTTAGCATGGCAGCAATTAGCCATAGCCCGCTGAATAAACGCTGATAGCTTTGGCCACTAATTAGACTGTACCCGGGATGGTTTTCTGTCGCAGCCGAGTGGGCAGATAAGTGGGAAGGTGACACGGGAGAGACTGGCATGTATACGCGCCAGGGTAGGAGAAGTAAAAAAGGAGAGATTGTAAGCAGAGGAAAGGAAGAAAGGATGGAGGAGAGCGAAGCGAGAAATGAGCCAGTATTAGGGCAATCATGAGTAGAGAGGATTCCGACCACTCAGCAGTTTGCAAACACACACACACACTATGAACACTAGCTGTCTTGTCTGAGAGATGAGGGCGGCAATCCATTTGAAATTCTCCCTACGTTTCAAGTCCCCTTCAGACTTACCCTCCACGCTCGAGCCCTAAGTCCACTCGCCACAATCAGCTCTAGATACTTTAAACAAGTGTCTGTTAATGTAGAAAATATAGCTGTATTTTCCAAGTGCCCTCTAGTAGCAAGAAGTAGCAATTAACATCTGTATTCGGTAGATGCAGTGGTTCAGAAAGCCCCAGGGACATTTCTATTCCCTATTAGACTCTATTGATTATCAGTCATAGAAATAAACTGTCCTGTATATTTTCCCTTGTACAGCTGTTGAGGTATTGGTATGTTGTGGTTGTTATGTCAAAAAGTTGTCAATATGAGTATGAGCACAAGAATCACAAGATATTGTTGTCAACAAATGATTCTAGAAGACTGTCACGTCCTTTAAATGTGCAATCAAATCACGTTCTGTAATTTGTATAGGAATAAGAGGGACCAATTCAAACACTAGCTCTAATATCTCAGCAATGACCTTTTTATGGAGCGACTACAAGATTTTAATGAGCTAGAAATATTGCGGACTGTGGGGTTTCGGCGCAGAGAACTGTTATATGTAGCATTTAATGGGTCTAGGTCATTCATGTATTACTATGAGAAAATTAAACCATAATATCAAATGGGTGCACTGACCACTACTAAAAACAAAGAAATTACAAGAAATACAGAGTCAATTTTGTTTTATTTTAATATTAAATTATACAAGTTTTGCAAACGTATATTTTTTTTGTCACAAATAAAATTAAAGGGCCCATATTGCGCTATTTTGTGATTCATGTTATAAGGATGTTTCCTCATCAAAAACATACCTAAAGGTAAAAAGGAGCTGTTAACTTCAAAACCACTGCTTCATGAGATCACAAGGTGGAACGGAGCATTTTGAGCTTTGGAGATTTAGACAGACTAATAATAAAGCATTACTCAAACATGTGTGAATGAAAACACCACTCCAGGTATTTTTTGATAAGGTAACAACATTCTGACATGACTTAAATCTCTCAAGAGTCAATTTTGCATAATATAGGACCTTCAAAGGTACACATATTTTCAAGGCCAAAGTCTCTGCAAAGCAACACAGTGGCAGCATTCATCCTCACAGCTGCATTTGGACACGCGGGTTTGGACTCTGTGTGTGTGTGTGTGTGTGTGCTTAAACACATTTGCATGACCCGTTTGTGTGTCAGTTTTTAGCAGCTAACGATGATTGCAATCACTAAAGCAGAATGAAAATAGCCCTCGGAACGTCAGGACTTGAATTTCTTATTTTGTTTCAGCTTTTAGGAGAAGGGCGTCTCTGCTCTGAGCCAATGCAGAAATGAGGCTATGGTTTCATCTCAGATCTGTTTAAATTAGACGAATGCAGCTAAAATGAACTTATTTTTGCTCCTTACCTTACTAAAAGTAAAAATATATCTGGCACTAACTCTCTCCTGTACATGTCTTGTATGCTCACAGATAAGTCCCCTCACTTCCTGCGCCTGGGGGACGTGGAGGTGAATGCCGGGCAGAACGCCACCTTTCAGTGTATTGCCACAGGACGAGACACCACCAACAATAAGCTCTGGCTACAGGTAAGCACTCTTCAGTCTGTGTGTTAGTGTCCCCGCCACATATCTGTACCACAAAGGTTTGAATAAATGCAAACTTACTAGTAAAACAGTTGTATGGGTAGGACTTGGTGATATGGCAAAACATTTTCATCAAGCTCATTTTATTTATTTTCAAAAATGGTTTTCAGTACTTTATGAACATGAACAAGTCAGAGTCTTTTTAATGCCATTTGAAGACCCTGTACCTAATTTCCCCCCATGTATTTGAGCAAAGTTTGTCTTGTGCAGATACATTGTATAAGCAGCTCTTTGGTCAAAAGTCTGCTGTGTGCTGTCTGTGTTATTATTATTGTGAATTATTGTGAAAAGCTTATAATCACAATGACTAATTAGGATGTTGGAATGCATAAGGTAAGTGAGGAATAACTTTGGACCATTGCAAACTGTTTTAAGAAAGAAACAAAAGACAAAATCAGGTACAGGCCCTTGAACACAAATACAATACAATAGAATACATTTCTTCAAAGTCTGAGTGCTCATGGACATTTAAACATGACAGAATTAAAAGTAGTTATAGTTGGCAATTCTATTCCATTTCTGTTATTTCTTGTCAGTTTTTCAGTCTAAATTCAGTGACACCAAAACAATAAATGCTAGCAGTTAAAATGTAGCTCTTTGCATGTTCAGACTGTGATCAGAATAGAAAAAAGAAAACATATAATATAATTTTAAGAGTGACCGTGGAAGCCTTGTACCAGAATGTACTCAGTCACTCTTATGCGTGCCTAGAGTCCGCCCCGGGCCATACATCCTCCCTGCTAACATAATTAAGAGGTTAATAGCTGACGATTTCATTATAGCTCTATTGTAGTCCTGACCTTCAGACCTGCTGCCATCAACTAAAATGTGTCTCGTTTATACTAGAATACATGGTACAATTCTGCCTTATGACCTTGAGCAAGGTACTTAACCCTCCCGTGGGCCCCCCTTAAGGCAGCTGATTGGTCTCTCTGTCTGTTTTGTAATCTTATTTTAGAGGAGAAATGGAGAGGATATACCGGTGGCTCAGACCAAAAACATAAACCATCGTCGCTTTGCTGCGTCCTTCCACCTGAACGAGGTGAGCAGCCAGGATCAGGACCTGTACCGCTGTGTGACACAGTCTGAGCGCGGCTCTGGGGTCTCCAACTTTGCTGGACTCATTGTCAGAGGTAAGAGTCTATATGTTAGCTTTGTATAGGAAATATTATTATAATCTTTTATTGGTGAATAATCAAGTGTCTTTGAGACCTGCTACTACAATATGTGAATTAGACTTACACCCCTGATCTAACTAAAGTGTATTTCTATGTATGGAGTAATGAAAGATCTGCTTTATTGTGTAAATAATGCATCTTTTTTAACAATGGATGTGGTAATTCCTGCTAATACTAAAATTTTGAATATTAGTGGGTCTTAAAGCTATTGCAATGATATTTGATTTTTTTCACTGGTAGATGGCAGATGTGAAACCTGTTCCCCCCTCCCCTCACCTGGCCTTTGTTCAGAGTCACCTGTGCTCTCTGGTCTTCTCCTGTCAAGCCAAAGCTGGCACAGTATCAGACTGCAGTAATGTAGATAGCATCTAATGGTGTTAGCATAGTTATCGAATATTGAGTTGTTGCAATTTAACTTCCAATTTTCAGTATCACTTTTTGAGTAGGGTTGTCACAGTTAAGAATTTCCCTTGCGGTGTGCCTCAACATCGCATTGTGCGGTGTATGCGGTAAAGCACATAGGCCCATAATAAAACATGTAAATTGGAGATGTACTTCTAAAATACTGATATAAAACAACAGCCAGGCATGAGTCCTGTTCACTAAATGTAGTTTTAGAGACGAGTTAGGAGTATATACTATTTTGTTATGTTAGTGCACTGTCCTGCACTAAACTCATGTGAGACGTTTGACACTTTTCCACAGACAGAGCGCAGGTTGTCTAGCACTGAGCTGCATGGTCTGTGCTCCTCCAATAAGTAACCTGTACACCCACGGTAAACCCCCGCCTGCTCCAGATTCCAGCCCTCTGAATGAAGGGACACACAACAGTTTAGCTTTAGCACCTACAGGGCTTTTCTTAAAGGGGCAGAGGCACCTTTTCCTCTCTGACCACTGTCCTCTGATACATATTTCCAGCGTTTCTGCAGCTTAGAGCCACATAAACATGAATTGGTTCATAGTTGAATAGTAAAAGCACACTGGTCATGTGCAGTTTCTGCAGTCACTTGAGCCCTTGTCCGGTGTGATTGATCATACTGTGGTATTGTGGTTACGTCGATAGCCTTACAGAAGAGCACCATGCATTAATTAAGTATATTTTGTGTTAGGATTTACTGCATATTATAAAAGATCTCAAGACAACAATACACATAGAAACACATACTTCTATTCCATTAACTTGGACCCCTTTGCCTGGAGGATAATTGACTTTGTGCCAATCTCTTCAAATCTTGAACCATGACCCTGTATCCCCCTGTTCACGCTAACTTACATGTCAAAACGTCTCTCCACAATCAGCTCGCCTCCACTCCTACAATGTAAGTCGCTAACACAATATAGCCTAATGAGAGGTTGCCTGTGTATGGATGGCTGTGTGCTAGCAGCTGCCATGTGGCTATGACATGCGCTTAATAAGGTGTCACCAATGTGTGTGTTTCAGAGGAGATGCTTTATTCATTCACACCCAATAGTTTACATTTAAAATGTATCAAGAGAGACACTAGATATGGGGACAAGGATGGGGGTGAAGTTAAACGCATTACAGATCTGCATTGAGTGATAGGACGGCGACAGATATAATTGGGGACGAGAGAATAAGTTATATGTAAATAGATTTCGTATTTTAAAAACTTATACTATATCCATATCAAGCTCACATATGAAAACAGCCCAGGAGTGTGTATCATTATTCTTAAGATATGTATAAAGCAATGATAAATCAAAGCAGGGGATAATAAATATTCATGTCAACCAATGGAGATCAGATAATGAGGCTTTCACACATGTCCAGGCCAATTCTCACGTGGCCAGTGCAGAAAATTAAGGGTTGTAAATAAAATGCTGAATGTAATTTTGGCACTTTTGATAGTAGCTTTTGCTGATTTAGGAAAAATACAGTACACTTTGCTAATGCAAATTTTTTGAATACGCATTGAGGTTTAAACAACTAAGGGGACCAATCTGCATATATGAAAAAAACACATGTCTAAGTCCATTATATGTTGAGCTACTTTTGCAGTCAACACAAAAGAAGTGTACTTTCTAAGCAGTATGATTATGAATATTGATTTAGGAGACTTATGTTTCACAATGAAACAGGTTATGATTCTAGTAGCAGCCGATTCTCATGTTTATGTATCAGAAAAATCAAATGGAATTGTGAACCACCAGAAATCAAAGATGGAGAGCATGTTTGCTTGAAATAATAGTATATTTTTTGACGGGACATAGACGACCATGAATAGTGGAGCAGTTCAGTTGCATTATGGTTTGCATATTTGTATTCAAATTTTCATGCAAGCGAGAGAGATAAGTAAGTAAAGGGCTATCTATGAACGTGACTGATAATACAGGAAATGTATTCATAAAGATGTGCGAAAACATAAATTGTATACATTAAAAATGATTGGCAGTGGTATCGGTTTCATTTTTGCGAGTAGCAAAAGTGGCCTACTCTACTGAAATTGCCTCAGAACAGGTAGGGCCAGGCTATTGATATTTATAACATGGAGATGACACAGGAGGGCCATTATGGGCTGCCTCTAAAGGGCGAAAGTGAAGACTGACTGAAATGTATCAAGGAAAAAAAAAATAATAATAAAAAAAATCATAGCACAGGTTTCTTTTTCATGAAGACATTTCTGATGAGTAAAATTTACTTTAAAAAACATGACAATTATTACTTTCATATAAGCATTCATTTGTGTACATTTGCTTATATGGGTAGTCATTGATACTATTTTGCATCTATTGATTCAACTATTGATTATCAGAAATTATTGACCATCGGTTGCTTTGAATTCATGAAAAAAACTAAACAACAAAGATCTATCTTTACTTTATATACAATTATATCATAAATTCTAAATGAGAAGAAAAACCACCAAGTCATATGGGACTCACAGAACCGTAGTTCCATACTGTAACTATAACCCTCTAAATCTCACAATTGTTTTCATAAACAATGCTTTTCCTCAAGTCATCTGATGCCTATAGCCAGGCCTGAAGAGCTCTGAAAGAGTCTATCCCTGCTATTTCTCAGTGCGTGTGTCACTTGTGGTTTGGTCAGCACTTTGCTCCCATGATGCCATGCCCTCTGGTTTCTACGACAGAGCGCATCATCAACAAACACACAACACACAAACACTCCACGCCACTTTGCATTACGCACAAAACCATGGCCTAAAAAGCTCCCCCAACATTACTGTCACACACACCACACATTCACTCACACGCATTTGGATGAGAAAAATAACGGAAGATCCAATACTGTTTCTTTTATGTCGATTTTCTAGACATTTAGGTGAACTGTCAAGTTTAGCTGGGTGTTAGAGGAAGGTGTAAAATCCCACTGGTGTCAGGCCACATGGATGCTGGAGGTCAAATGTCCTTCAGTGGACACCGTAGTGATGTCAGCAGTGGTTTGTTACAGATGAACTTTATTGACAAGAATGCTGATGTAAGCATGAATATCTTGAGGTTGTTAAGAAAGCAGTTTTGAACGCTGTCACTACTCCACAAACTGATTTACTTTACTTGTAATGACATTAAAAGCTATCTTTGCCATTTTAAAATATTCGCTTATTTAAAAAAGAAAATACAGCTTAGTCCAGAATGATAACTCTTGGACATTTTAGGCAGTGTTACAGAGTTAAAGGCTGTGTGCCTGACTTTCATTGTCTTCAAATTTTTTGCAGAGGTCAAAAAGTTATTCTTAATTTTCCTAATGCATTCTTAGCATCCTAATTATTTATCACAATGAGTTTAGCATGTTTCGCAAAAGTTAGGGGCCAGAGCGGTGTTTTGCCATTACAGTAATGCTAAGAACAATTAGCATGCAGCGCACCGGTATTACTTCCTGATTTGTGGAGGATAAAATGCTTTATAATTAGGTGCAGGACAGCACACAGAGGTCTAATTTTGAAGAGCTGCTTTACAGCATATCTGTTCTGTCACAAAACAGATTTTGCTTTTATTACATGAAAATTCGGGTATACCCCTTTAGAAACAAGACCTACCTACTTAAAACCTCTGTAATATGGACACCATCTTGGTTCAGTTGCCATAAAGCTCATTACAACAGCTTTGATACAAGATATACCACTTTTTGCTAAATTCTATACCCTGTGTATAAATCTTCTCAATAAATCCTTAATAAACACTGTCAAATTTCAAAATGTCAAAACCCCACATGATCTTTCAAAATCTAAGAAATCGACCCCCTCCAAGCGTCGCCACGGGAGTTTCACATCACTGAGGAGACAGACTGACAGATAAAACAAAATTACAACTCTGCTAAGTTAGCTACGGCATTTGAAGTGCCTCCATCTTGGTTTGTTTTGCTGTTTTCTTCATTTGCCCCATAAACTCAGGGAAGATAAGGGGGCTCACACATTAATATTGAAAGGAATAGTGACAACCAACCTTCTACAAAACAGCAAGATGCGTTATATTTTTAGGTCAACTGTAAAGATGACAAGTGATGAGAGAGGAAAAAAAAAATCAAACCTATTTCAACATTGTTTTCTCATGAGTAACATTATGACCCACTTTTATCCTTTTTATGTGTTTTCAGTATCTTTCAGTAGCACAATAGGCTTTTCATGCAGAGGAGGGGAATGCGCAGACAGGCAAATCCTCACCTTTTAACGGAAAATAAACAGATATATTTCTTTATTTGTTAATGATCAAGTTGTTTACTGTGTTTATTTGATGGTATTGCGCGCTGACATGTTGTTGACGTTGTGGGTTTTTCTGAAGTTATTTCAACATTCATTATCGGGACGGGGTTCTGTCTGCACGTGCGAGGGAGAGAGAGAGAAAGTACATGTCAAACTATGGTGTTTCATCTGTGGCTTAAAAAGACACTCCTGCCTTCTCCTCTCTGACAGCTGTATTCATAGGCGTACTCATATACAGGGGGAGAATGAGGTGACGGCAATTCCGAATGCTTTTTATAGAGCTATACACACATTTGGACATGTAATAGCACTATATATAGTGAAATGAGCATGGGGAGGGTTACACGCTGCTCATTTAACAGTGCCCAGTCAGTCTTAAGCCTGGTAACAATTCATTGGAACCTTCATTGACTGGATTAATGTGCAAAATATCCCATTAAACAATTACTAAAGTACTCAAATTTGCACTAGCACTATCCTTGATAAATTGTGCCTACATTGTTAAATGTGCTGTTTTATTGTCCTAAAAACATACCAGTTTGAAGCAGTCCAAATGTATTCCTTACTTTCTGACCACATTCCTAGCATTCTAATTATTCAGTGAGCTCATAAGCACTTTTTACAGCTTTCAGAGACCAGAGAAATTTTATGGTCACGCTAAAGTTAACAACAACTAGTATGCTAATAACTAACCTAAATTATCTTATAAGCCTACAGGTTGTTACACAGTACGTCACATTGTTCTTAATGAGGTATTATGAGTAGAGATGGGACTATAAACAATAATATAATTTATCGTGATAAAAAGGTTGACAATAATAATTCATGAAACATTTTATATAATTCTGAGAATTGTCAACAAAGGTAACCTCTAACTTTTAAAAAGACTTAAAAATAGCAAACATGGTATCGGTGGAAATAATTTAATCTTGCCATGTCTTTGATGCATAAAAAGCATATGCTTGTCTGATTGTTGACCGAAAGGTTATCAATATTTCATGCTTCATTAATGTCTTTGTAGATCAAAACAGCACCGTCAAGTGATCTTCCAGGTATTTACAAAAGCCCCACAGTGATATGATGCTGCCGCAGTTGGATTGGAAAAAGCCATAACTCTTCCCATCTCCCTGGTGATAGCAGTGTAGCCCTGTGGTCTGGTGGTGCAGTGGAGGAGATAAAATCTGAATGATTTAGTGTATGTAAAAGATTAGACGCAGTGTGGAGTGTACTGGGAGCCTTCTGATGAATTCATGTGTTGATCAGTGAGTGTCTATGTGTCAGGCAGATGAATCATTGATGCTGTGTGCCGTACGCTTGTGCAAACTCGCCTTGTCAATCACTGCTGTCTGACAGAGAGCGAGTCCGTGTAAGTGGCCCTGAACCATCACACTTATACTTATGTACACTTTTTTATTTATTCACATAGACCAGCATGGAGCAGTAGGGAACTTCAAGGTTAGTTGCATGCAATAATAGATACAAGCCAAAAGGGGATTGTTGGGAAATGGGGATCTGCCATAAACTTTGAAAATAGTGAAGAATTTTTACAAAAGTGCAACAAGTAGGCGTCGAAATTGTAGTTTGCAACTAACCAACGAAATGATCTTGCTCATAAGTATGATTACAAAACATGTTTTAATATGCAGTATGTAGGTGGCACTCCAGGATTGTGTAGCTACATAATCATTTGATAGTATACTTACATATTTATTGTGATAATAAGTTTAAGTAACTTGCTAACTGCTAAATTTAAGTCACCAACAATGATAACGTTGTTGTTGTAGTATAAACAACCAAGAGGTAAAGAGAAGAGGCATGATGCTAGTGTGTTTTAACATGGGAGATGTCTATTTGCCATCAGTACAGGACCCAGCACCCAGAGACATGAACCCTCAAGACATTGTGATAATATTGTTCATTCCAGTCTAGTGCAGTCCAGTCTGGCTATGCTTCCATTGTAAGGAGTATTATACCTCTGATGGCGTTTTGCCTTACAATCGCTTTAGATTGCGATTGTAAGGTGCAAATTCAATGAGTAAAATTTTGATTGTGGTTTATCTAAATGGTAGAACATTACGATGGAAGTGAGGTTATTTCAGATCTTGCTTTAAATAAGTACAGAATACATAATAGTGCTATTGTTTAATTCTATTGTATAATTATGACAATAACATTAGCAAATCTTTTCCGAAGAAGTTTTTTTCCACTCTGTTTACAACTTCTAAAGTGTCATTTCCTCATTCACCAGTGTAGGGCCCTTAATATTACCACTATTATTGTTAGCATTGTTAGCATTGTCGCTCATTAACCAGTACGTGCAAGAAACAAGTGGATATCCTCTTTCAGCTGATAACATGCAGTCTGCTTTGTAAGTCAGTGTCTACTTTATCCTTTGAAGTGGCACACCCTTCTCCTTTCTGCCCTGACCTTGTTTGAATAATGCTGTTACATTGATGTGATGTGAGGAACTTTGAAAGCTGCATCTCATCTGTTTTTTGTTGTTTTTCTGTACCTTTCAGAGCCCCCCCACCCCATCGCCCCTCCGCAGCTCCTGGGAGTCGGCCCCACCTATCTCCTCATTCAACTCAACGCCAACTCTATATTCGGAGATGGGCCCATTATACTGAAAGAAGTGAGTGTTTAATTCAAGACGAGTGAATGGCGAGTAATAGTGGGAGTAACAATGTCCAAAATGGCGCAGGTGGAGTATCGTATGACTTCGGGGACCTGGACAGAGACACACGCGGTGAACTCACCCAATTATAAACTGTGGCACCTCGATCCAGACACCGAGTATGAGATCAGGGTGCTGCTGACGCGGCCCGGAGAAGGAGGCACAGGAAAAGCGGGGCCACCTCTCATCACCAGAACGAAATGTGCAGGTTTGTCAGCCATAGTATTTCCAATAACCTCGGAAAGATTTATTATTATTATTTTATATTGGGTTTACACAATTTGGTGTATTATTCATTTAAATGGTGGACAAAACCCAACTACAACCAATAGGTTACGTTCATGTGACATTGCAATATTCTGAACTCCCTATAGTTTAAACTGAGCTGCACACAGGACAGAATTCTATGGTGGAATTTTCTGTTCAACTGTCAGATTGCAGATTTGGTGACCTAGCTTATGGTCATTTGCTCTTTAAATGCTGGGCCTATCCACCGATACAGATACTGATATCAAATATCGGCACTGATTCATAAAAATTTGCTGGAATGTCGAATCCAAAATATCAGTTCTGCTGATATTCTGGTTGGGCCTATAAATAATAAGACTATTTACTGGTCATAGTTGGTCCAGAAAGTTTTATAATGTTTGAACCTTTGATGCAAAGTTGTTTTGCAGTTACCTTAGGGTTAATTAACAGCTATATGATACATTTTGTCATACAATTTTTTTTTGTTTTAAGAAAATAAAGTCTATTTTTAGTCCGTGTACTAGTATCAGTTGATATCGGGTATCGGCAAATACTTAAAACCATAGTATCCAAATTGGTATCAGAACTGGAAAAGCTGGATCAATGCATCTTCATCATCTTCCCTGTCAGCACAAATCGACATAAGTCAGTTTTACACTTTCAGGTTTAAGAAAGTGGTGCCCTTATTCAACCCAAAAAAAAAGACAAAGGATTAAAATGGCAAGTTTATGGACCCGATCTGATTCAGCAATTGTGGGTCATAAGTTTGGACATTTCTTTCAACATCAGTGAGTCTCCTATAGCCCCCCTAAATATAATCTAGAATATGAATGCAACCTATTGCAATGTCATACCATAACATGAATTCAGGCAAGTTTGGCAAGTGTCTTGCCAAAGGACACAACAAAATATGCCAACAGCAGTTAAGAAAAAACACAAAACAAAAAACATGTTCTCATGTGTGTGCAAACTTCACAGGCTATTGCTCAAGGACCATAAGGATCTAAAAGTTGTTGCTTTGCCTCCTTTACTCACTAGTTTTTGATCCTCTCTCCACAGTTAAGTTTGATTCATTTTTAACCTTTTAGCTTTTATTGTAATGGCAAGGCACAGTTGTATCTGTAGAGTATGCACTACTTTTTAAATGGCCCAAGGACACTTCTAGAACAGAAAATGTGCAGGAAGTAAAAGTAAGGTTAAACGCTTTTGCCACAACACATATTTAAACTTGTTTGGCAAGTTGAAAAGTCAAGGTTTAGGCTTTTTCAAATCCAATGAAAAACTTTTAGCTTTGTGAATGGAAGCCTTAACATAGGTTTGCACATCCTATAAGCCTTCACTATTTTTTACTGATACTTCTTCCTCTCCTGAGAAGACTTTGTGAACTCAGGCTTCAGTGACCCTATCACTTTTTCATCTTGTCTGGAGAATATATTTTAGGCGGACTAATATTTGTACTCTGATCCTGGAAAGTGGAGGCTGGGGAATTGAAAAAAAAAATCTCTGGGTTTGTTCACTGAGCTGAAAAACATTTGATTAAAAAACACTATAGCCTCCCCTTACCTCCTTCTACCTTTTCGCACACACTTTTCTTCTCATATCTCCCAGCTCACTCTTATGCATTGTTCATGTTCTTGCACCCCCCATTCTCTCTCTTTTTTTCTTTCTTTTCTTTCTCTGTGGATCAATAGACGCAGGGCAGAAACGCTGTCTGACATTTGTAGAAATAAACGAGTGAAATATAAACACGCGCAGCCTGGGGGAGAGAGAGGGAGAGAGGGATGGTGCAGAACAATAAGAAAACTGAGGAGGAATGGCAAGAAATAGGTCTCTTCTTGAGATGAAAACTCATAAGATTGACTGATGTGTGACAACCTTTGTGTGTCCCTGTGTGTGCATATATGTGTGTTTGTGTGTGTGTGTTCCAATGATAGATAGGAAGTCAGTCTTGTTCAGTGTATCTAATAGTGTAAGAGGAAGCGGAAATTAATCTTCCAGTCTTGTTCATTCATAAATGCTTTGTTGTGTCTGTTGACATCAGGCCCGCAATATTTTTATTGTGATATCAGAGATTGAATGTGGAAGAGAAATTGAAGTGTTATTGAATCTTATTGAATGGGGTTGCGTGGTGGCAGAGTGGTTAGCCTTCACACTAAAGAAGAGGGTTGTGGCTCTCTAAATGTCTATTTCCCACAATGTCCGCTATCAGTAATATCACATGCCAAATTCCTACTGGAAATGTCGCAGATGTCGTAAGAAATTCGGTATAATGACATGAATTTTACAATATTCACTATGGCCCGTCTTAGGTAAAAGTATTGAAAAGCAGATACTAATCAATTAAAAACTATTTTTGAAACTAGGTACTCATTTGAACAAGTATCAATACTAAAAAAGTCACATTCATAGAGCAGAAATGAAGGCAATGCAAGTTTATTTGTATAGCACAATTCGTACACAAAGTAATTCAAAGTGCTTTACAGAATAAGAAGGACATTCAAATCACAATACAACATATCAAAACATAAGTAATCACAAATAATCATTATGAAGTGAACCTTAAAAGTGAAGATTTCAGAGTTAAAACCTGTAATAATGAACCTTTCCTTAATAGCTTTAGAATGATTTTGCGCTATATCAGAACAAGTATAAGACAATGTTCAACTGAGCGATTACTCCAATATAAGATCACCTGGTAATATAAAATAAAGTACTATTGTTTTGTTTTTTTATTATTATTGTGGTATTGGAATTGGTATTGAATATCAAGTCTATTCCTTAGTATCAAAATCTAAATTGAAACTAGCCCCTCATTTGTTAACCAATTGGACAAGCATATTATACAATAAAAATATCCTATTTAAAATGCATTATGATACCAAACTTTAAAGCAACCATTTATCAACTGTACATTGTAAAACCCAATGCAATAGACCCTATATATCCACATGATGAGGCAATACAACTCCATTAAAATCCCTTTAATACTCTGTTCGGTTAAAACAATTTGTTAAGCAAATGAGGCGATGCTGGCAGTTGGTGGAGTCGCTCCTTCTCCATGCTCTATTACCATTTAGAAGCTCATAAAAAACTATTTATTTTATTTGCTGTTTTTGTTATAATGTTGCATGTTTTTAACGTTATGCAAAGATTATACATTCAGGGTCGTATTTTATTCCTATGTTGCAGAGCGCTCTATCAATTTATGCAGAAATAATTAATGCAGTTTTAGATTGTTCCGATATCTTTCCGATTCTATTATACAGGGTAAGTGATATCTCCCCTGCCCTCCTGTGTCTACAGCCACACAAACAGTTTGCTGAGGGACAGAGAAAGACACACAGAGTAGGGGAAATGTTATTTAAATGGTAATGATTCCTTTGCCTTTTCTGTTTACCCAGATTTGTCTCCTCCTGCCACCTGTAGTTTTGAGCGGGAATATTTAGCCCGGTGTAATGATGACATGCAAATGCACAGACACTCGGCGATGTGTGCACAGCGAAGGAGCAGGGACAGAGCCAGGCCTGTGACCACACACATCACAGCTTCATTAAAAACCAATACAGCTAATAAAAGACTGAGGAGGCATAACACACTGTGCAGTTAGCCGTGATAGGGCTCATTTACAATCACGAGAATTTCAACTGTTGGAAAAGAATAATTTTGACACAATAGGAAATCTACATCTAGTTATATTACTATGCCTTTTATAGTTAAATTTATTATATTACAGGAAATAGTCACCAGGATTAAACCACTTTGATGAAATAAATGAAATAATACACTAGAATATGTAAAATACTAAAGTAGTTCATATGCACCAATTTGAGCAGTTATACAAATATTGTTTTGGGGTTTTATGATTGTGAAACTGACTAAAACAGTCATTGTAGTTGTTGTAAAATGTTATGGAGAATTCTGGTGATATCAGAAAGTCAGGTGCCCAGTGCAAAGGAAATGAATTGCCCTTTGTTATGGTGGGCATAATGATCACATGGTTGTGTTTTTTTTTTTTTACTCTAAAAACAGATATGTATTATAAACAAATATAATCGGCTTAACATAAACTTAGCATTAGAACTGAAGAAGCGGCTACAACTTTTTGTCCAATTGACAGATTCGATTTTTTTTTTTTTTTTTTTACTATGGATCATACCTGGATGACTGAGAGATTACACAGACATTAGTAAAATGTATTACTTAAAGTAGAATCAAGCACCAAATCAATTTTTTTCCCCTTTTTTTTTTTTTTTTTTTTGACAATTTCAGTGCAAGCGAGAGAAATCTGCTGCTTTATAGTCCAAAACACCTAAATCTCAGTTTGTGCTTAATTCATTGGCCACTGCACTTTTAAGTAATTACTGACATTACACAAGACTGCCCTGATTACAGCCAGGTGTTTCTGATTACACCTGGCTGCAAGGGCGGAGTTTGAGGTGTGGATACATGTTGCACCAATCACATTATTCCTTATACCGCCAAATCCCGCCCCTTCCCCTCTCTCTTCTTTAGTCCATACGTACTGCCCAGTGTAGCAGCCCTGTTTGAAATGTGATTGTGGGCAGAGTTTAGGTGTTCAGTCCAACTTGAATTATAGAGTAAATATTAAATTAAACCTAATCCCTTACATAAGACATAGATGGAAGGAACCTCAGTCAATAGATAAATAGTTCATACATATGGTGATATTGCATGAAAGAGAACTTAATTTCCTTTCCATCTTTTTGTTATTTTAGATATTTTTTTCGTACATTTTTTATTTCATATCATCTGGACGTGTTCTGTGCCTGCTTCTCTCCCTTTCTTCAGTTTTTCTTCTGCTGTGATTTATTGCTCTTGTCTGAAGGGTGAAAAATAATCAACTTGAAGTGAACAGAGAGGCCGCAGCAGTGGGAGAATAAGAAGGTGAAGTTGACACAAGTAGCTTTTAATCCAAATCCGGAATTTTCTGCTCCAAACCTCCGGGTCACGGCAGGTTATGGAGGCACAGAGCAGAGCCACTACAGCTGCACTCACACACAGATAGTCCACAGTTCAGAGCCAGCACCACGTTTCACATATGTTGCACAAAGTCAGCATCAGTTGGATTAAAATAGAATGGGGAAAAAAGAGGTTGGGCTGGAATCTCAAATAGTGTGATATTAGAAAGGAAATAGAAGATTCAAGGCACAATGTCAGCCGAAAGGCAGGTTTCTATCAGATCTATTGAATAATAAATAAATAAAATTGTTGGTCACTTTCATTTTATAAAATGTGGGAGTTTCATATATATATATATATATATATATATATATATATATATATATATATATATATATATATATATATATATACACACACACACACACACACACCCCTACATACATACTTTCTAAATACATTTGAATAGTTATTTTGATTTCAAGACATTTGAAATTCTAGTAAGAATTGTAATAAGAAAATTATGAAAAAAAAGCTGCAAAAAGTTCAAACTTATAGTGCAGTGTATTTTTATTTACGAATATTTCTACTTTTAACGGTCCCATATGTGAACCTCAGCCAAGGCATGTACAGGCACTTTTTAATACAAATTTGATGGATTACAAAATTGTCTGATTGCTCCTTATTATGCGAAAGATTTTGACATTTTCATGAACACATGTACACAAGTAAAACAACTGTGCTATGATTCCTTAAAAGTTCACTGTGTAACTTGTTAGTGCAAGGTTCACCATCTTCTTATCTCTATTGTGATATTTGACACTTTGCCTAGAAGGTTCCACAGTACAACATTAAATTTAGCCAAGAGTTCCACCACCAGGTTAAATAACAGGTCAGATCAGTGAAGAAGTGAGCCCACTCACTGTAAAAATGCATGTTTTTCAGGGATTTATGATGAATAAAAACATATGTAACTGAATTAATGCAGGACAGATAAGTTAAGGGCCATAGTGTCTCAGTCTACAGTTAGGTGTCGAACCCTCCACTAGAAAAGTTACATAGTGCATCTTTAAGAAGTTGATTCCCTTGCTCTTTTAACTGATCTCAAATAAATAAATAGTAATTCAGATTATGAACATCTTGAATCTCAATTTCCATTCCATCTTCTTGTTAACACCCGATGGAGATCACTAATTTCAAAGTCCCACCTTTATTTTACTTTCCACATCTGGTAAGGCAAAGACACTGAGTTGGAGTAGAGTCGCCTTGCCCATGACAGTGAAGGGATTAGCAGGAACTAATTGGACAGATTAACTTGGATTATGCCACAGATCCTCTCTACCTTTCTGCCTGTGCCAACCTGCCTCCCTCTCTTCTCCCCCCTGCCTTTCATGTACAATATAATCCTCCCTCTGCCCTCCCTTTATCCCAAACAACTGTACATTCTCAGACTTCAATATTCAATTTACTTTCATTTCCTTTTGCGCCATGTCCTTTTGATTCCCACCTCTGGATTGGGGTGATACGGGCACGGGCCTGGTTGTGGCTGTTATTGTTTGTATTTATTGGTTCATTGTTGATGTTTTCAAAGCTGTGCCTGCGGAGAACAAAGGCTGTTTAGTCCGGACGTGAATCCCGCCGCTTGTGCGTCTGGGGCGGAGGAGGGGAGGGGGACAAGGCGGCCTCTGTGGTTCACCGTTGGATGCGCTCCCGCTTGTTGGCCCTGTTCCAAACTAGTTATCGTCTGTCCTATTCCTCTGCTTCCCTCTTTCTCCTGTGTTTCTTTCTTTCTCTCTCCTCTCTTTATTTTCTTCTATCTCATACCCACATTCTCTTTCCTCTTCTCTCCTCCTCTCTTTAGACTTTTTTATCTCTTCTTTCTCTTTCTTCCTCCCTCTTTCTCTCTACTCTGTGCACCTCCTCCCCCTTCTCTCCATCTCTCTTTCTCCCTTGTCTCTCCTATTTTTCTCCCTACCCACCCTCTCTTCCTACTCTCACTCCTCTCTTTTAGCTTCTTTTATGCTCTCCTATCTCCCTATTTTCCTTCTTTCCCCCCTATTCTATCTCTCCATTGTTTCTCTCTTCCCCCTCTCTTTCGCTCTCTGTCCCTTGTCTCTCTATTGTTTTCTCCATTGTTTTCTCATTCAACACTTTATATCCTTTACCTCCTTTTCTCCCTCTCTCAGGTCTCATTCCCTCATCCTCTCTTTGTCCTTCCCCTTCTCTTTCCCCCTCTTCTTTATTTTTTCATCTTCCTTCTCCTTTTTACTTCATTATCTCTCTATCCTTTCTTTACCTTCCTTCTATTGATTCTCACTTTTATTTCCCTACACAGGGTTTGGTTTTGCATAGAGCTCTCTACTGATTTCCTCCTCTTCTCAGTCCTCCCTCCCTTTCTCTCTCCCTCTGTCTCTCTCCCTCTGCCTCACCAGTAGCTTGTGAGAATGCCAGTTTTGAACAGTCTTGATGCGATCCTGATTGCGTGCTCAGATTTGACGGCTCTGAGGTGGCCCAGGACACTTGAGAGATCCTATCCCAAAACAAAAGTGGAGCCAAATGTGTCCAGGATGGCTTTGAAAGGCCTCCTGCGATGAGGTGCTTTTCAAACACAAGAACTGAGCTAGAATACTTTATAAAGTAGTACATGGCAATCGTGGTTGTACTTTATATTCATTGTTTTATTCATAAGGGAATATTAACCCACTCCGAGATAAGGTGTAAGTTAAGTATTGGACATTAGCGTAGGTAGTGGGTTTAATATTCAGTAGCAAAATTGTCTCTGCTTAAAAAAAAAATCTAAACTTCAAAAACTGCTAATCATAGCAATACTTATATTTTTACAATGTAAATACACCATTGTGTCAGAATGAGTTCAATTATATTAGAACAAAAAGGAAATGGCTTAATTTATACATATACAAACTGAATTAAAATACAAACTTAACAAAGATTAAATATGACTGAGAAGACCCAATGTAAAGTCACACACAATTTCATTTGAAGTTCTGTAAGAAAAATATTAGAACTTTTTTTGGTTTGAGAATATCTAAGCTTTATTGTAATGTATTTGTCATCTTGCAGCGTATGGTGCTTGAGCATGCTATATAGTTATAACCTATGGCACCCATAGATCATTATGTTATAATTTAGACATTTTAAATTGCAATATTCATCCAAAACAACTTAGTAAAAGAAACAAGTCTGTGGACTTCTGTGATAGAAAACTGTGGGGCTCAGTGGGAGCCAACGTCACTGTAAACATCATCAAAATAAAGACAGGTGCAGCTGTCAGCCCCTCTTATGGATAGCTGCACATTACCCTAGCGAATAACAGATTTTATTTTATTTTTTTCATTTGTACCAAAATTACTTTGTGGCACTGCGGAATACGCGAATCACAGATTAAGAAAATAAAGTTGTAGAATGAAGAATGAATCAATGGTTGAAGCTTGTTCACTGCACATAAACCATTGAAAACATAATTGCACATAATAGTTGTTTACATCATAATCATTATATAAAATGACATACCTTAGACCATGTGCATGAGGACGCCAGCTGCAGCTGTAACTGAACACAGAAGAAACCTACTAAACCTGGGCATTTTTCATTCTTGCTTTTTCTTCATCGCCACCTCACTCACCACCATATTGTCTCTTCTCCCCACTTTCACAGTAAATAGACAGAGATAAGCAGCAATGCATTATGGGTCATGGGGGAAATGACTTTCTATAATGCAGGTGTATTGGTGTGTGAGTGATCGCGGGTGGCCATATATTTACTTTTAATTCCATGTTGAAAACCATCCCAGTGAGCAGCACCGTTAGGCATCAAGAGACCCCAGAAATCAATACAATTTATTACCCCGGCCTAACCGTGTGCGCACCGGCCCTAATAGGCGAGTTTATGGGGAGGACCGCGAGTATCGATCCCAAACCAGGAGACAGGCGGGACGGAAGAGATAGACAGAGGGAGGCAGCGCTGGATCTTACTGCATTTAAATGTCAACCCAGCAATAACAGGAGACAGAGGGAAAAATGAAAAGCCCTGACCTCTAAGCACATGCACACTCGCTTAAGTCCCATTTGCTCGGCCCGTAATTACCTGACCCCTGCACCCGCCATCTTTTTTCATTTTCTTTCACATCGACGTCTGCACTGTTATTAGCAAGATGTTTATATTCACAAATACCAAAGTGCGTTTTAGCGGTCAAAGGGCAATTTTTAATATACTGTCACTTCTTAAAGATGGAGTATATTTTGTGATGGATAATTCAGATCCACAACCCTGTACAAAAATAATCATAGGTCTACAATAAGTGACAGTATTCAATAATTAATTAATTGATTATGAAATCTAGATTGTGAAGCAAAGTATGTAAAAATGTTTATCACAATTTTCTTAGAATCCGGGTTCCATTTTCATACCATTAATTTGAGGTGATGAAAGGTAAGTTTTTCTGAGAGTTTAATCTTTACTGTGATTAGCTAAATCTAGGCCTATCACGATAATTACTATATTGACTTATCATTCAATACATGATGAAAACAAATGTTTTTTGGGGGGGTCAATATTTATCATGGGGACTTTTTGTTTGTAACAGTTGGTAATGTTTTGTTTTTTTCGTCTGTACTACAATGAGATTTCAGCTGTAGAAAGTTGAATATGAACTTCTATCTTCGTTATATATACACTAACTAACTACTTAAGGGTTGTATTCTGTTATTTATTTATTGCGGCTCATAATTGTTTAAACAATTTTGTACATTTAAAATACTTTTTGAGGGATACTTCTGCTTTATGATTTGGTTTCAATGATTATCCTTTATCATCTATATTTATTTCAGCAATATATCACACTTCAAAATTTATTATCATGACATGCCTAGTTGAATCTGCTTGTCACTATCTCAGAATATGACAAACACCAGCTAATAGAGTGAGTAAGGAAAGTGGACAGTTGTATTTGAGCATAGCAAATCAGTGGTCACAATATCCAAATTTGCAGTACTTAGTGATTCCTCTTATGCACCAATATTACACAGTGGATATTTTAACCCACTCCCTACGACTAAACTAAAAATACTTTCTAGTGGGCCTTAAAAATACGACTTGCATTCGCCCTTGACAGAGCTGTATTATTATTAGAAGTTTTATTAAGACCTGCACACACACACACACACACACACACAAATACTTTCTCTCTCCTTCCTGATTTAATCTTGATTCTGTCACAACCTGGAGCCCGCGTGTGCGCCGTGGCCGGGGTAATAACTGCCTGCGCGTGAGTGACACATAGATAATGGCTTGTCAGAAGACACGACAAGTTTGTGTCCTTGTGTTTTCTTCTTCCCCCCTTCTGAGAGTCAAGCCTAAGGAAAAACATGACCATATGTTGAGGATAGAGGAGAGTATACATGTTTTTAAGGTGGAATTGTAGTATTATTAAAGTTAAGATAAGATATGCCTTTATTAGTCCCACAGTGGGGAAATTCCAGTATTACACCGCACAGTTCAAGAACAGCAGGAAAATTGTAACATGCAATAAAACGAGATAATAGATAATAGCTTAAAATAATTTAAAAATAAACTAAAAATAGACTCTAATGTAACAGACTGTTTCTTATTATGTACAAAAGACTAACAGTGCAGCATATAAACAGAATAAACCTCAGTAAAGTTACTTCAGTAGATTTACATGGTATTCAGTATTGCGCATGGCTACAGTTGAATGACACAAGGGAGAGCATATTGAGAAATGAAGAGTCAACACGTGATGTGATGGGGCGGCTGGTGTCGTGGCAAATGGCTGCTTTTTAAGTTGTATGTAGGACAAAGATGAGTTTTAATTATAGTTATAAGAGTGCTTGTTTGGGCGTTCCAAAACAATGGCGAAAACCATTTTGTGGGTAGAATGGTTGACAGTATTATTGTATTTTTTTGGAGTGCTTTGTTTGTTGATGTAGCTAGACCAATTTAAGGGTGACATTTTTCAAGCTGTCTACTGGCCCTGACTTACTCCAGGTTTAAAATCAATTATGTCCCGTTTGGTTCCTATTTAGTTGTGTTGAAATCCTGGTCTAGCACTTGAACACTAAACTAAACCTGCTCAAGTCTAGGTTTAGTTTTGGATTAATCTGTTTAGTCTTTGTTTTTGATGAGTTACTAGTTTATTACATTGCAGGTGCAATTGTTTTGCCCACTGTTAAGAAGGGTCAATATGACAAAAAAATCACACTTTCCCCCCTCATATTAATTCATCTCAATTCAGTTATATTTTGTCTTATTAAAAACATCCATTAAACATTGCCATTCAACACAAAAACACATGTGCTTTTTGACATAGAATTGGCTGTAGACATTAAAACTTGTAGACTTGTATACACCCTATTGCTAAATCAATGTTTTGCAACATACATGCAAACCAAAATTTTTAAAGCAAAAGGGAATAATAACATTTTTTGTCCATCATATAATTCTTAAACTCTTGGACCACAGTTGCCTCATCTTATAGCACCAAGGCACAAGTCTTTTTCTGTGTTTCTGTTGGACCACGGGAGACACGGCAGATATCTATCAAAGTTGAGAAATATTGAATAAAAGCTTTCTTCAGTTGGCAGCTGCTCTTGATAGATGAGTTGCCACAGGAGCTAAAGGCCTAGCTGTTTGGTGTGAGGTGGTCAGACAGTGGCGGACAGGGGCTGGGGATTCTCTGGAAGGTTAACATACTTGACATGTCATTCTGAGAGGAAATTTAGTGCAAGGATATGAACTGACAGAAAAGACATGGTTCACTGTTTGCAGAGAAACTTCTTGTTTAAAGGATCCAGGCTTCAAAATTAGTCTTGTACTGGTTTTGTCCTGGTGTCTATGTCTGTAAAAGCTCTCAAAACTATTATGTACCTCTATGTATCTGACCAAAACTGCACTCACAAGACTACACCTGCATGGGAGTTTATGCAAAACAACTATTTATGCAGCAACAAGCACTAGGAAACAATATATTTATATAAAGCCAGAATCGACTAGTGTATCACAGATTTCTACATCCAATCCCATATTCTGATTTAGTGTTGGTACAGCCATGATTTTGGTTACTGGTTCAATTCCTGCTCCAGGTAAGTTGTTGCATCCTTGGAAAGACACTTTACCCAAATGTTTTAAAGTGTTCAAGTGACTGGTATGATGGGGCACCAATTGCCAGCTGAGCCTCTGTCAGTTTGCCCCAGGGCAGCTGTGACTACTCGCATGTAACTGTGGAGTGATAAAATATTGCACCAAATCTGGGTGTGTACAAAAGAACTATATAGGACTAAGTATTATGCTTTGTCCTGGATCCTCATTTTACTTTGGCTTAAATCCTTCCTCTTAGTAAGGATGTTATTATGATATTATCACAATATATTTAGATATAAACTATTAAAGACATCACTGAGTATTGACAAACATGAAAAGGTAAGTGGTTTAGTTCTGCTCTCTGGTTTGGTCCTGGTTTAGTCTTGGATTAGTCTTGGTTTAGTGTTGGTTTTGTCTTGGTGTACTCATGATTTACTATGGCTCATTTGCAGAAAGCCTGTTGTACGTGTGTGTAAATGTAGGGGGATCTGGGGGCATATCGATCTGGTTAAATGAGCCAGTTAAGGTAATTAAAGCCCCTGGCTGAAAGCAGAGGAGGTAGATTATATTGACAATAACAGTTCTCAATCCACGTAGGATAGAAATCAGAGGCGTCCCTTGTAGGAGTTATTGCATTTTACAAATGGCTTAATGGCATCAAGGAGCAGAAACAGAGGCTCATAAAATATTGTTGTTGTACTTAGGGACAGTGCTGACTCAGCGCCCGGTGTGTGGGTCCTCCTGGCAATGCATAGCACATTTATGCCATAGTCTGTTCATTTAGGGAAGAAATCAACTAATGGTGCCATGCCCCTGGGTTTCAAGCAACACACAATATCAGCAATTGTGAAATCTAGTAACTTAATATAGCGTTCATCGTGTAAAAGTAGAGAAATAGTGTTCTTTAAAATGATGATGTGCTATTGCACTACTATCATAAAGTCAAGCCCCAAGCAAATATTAATTGCAAAACTTGAATTGCACACAGTAGTCACTCATAATTAGTTGTTTCTCCTTTTGCAGAGCCCATGCGGACCCCGAAGCGCCTGAAGATTGCTGAAACCCGCTCTCGTCTGATCGCGGTGGATTGGGAGTCTTTGGGCTACAACATCACACGCTGTCACACCTTCAACGTCACCATCTGCTACCACTACATGAGCGCCAACAACCGCAGCAAGGCCGACTGCCTGGACATGGACCCCAAGGGTGAGTGCACCCACTTGTCCCTGTGACAGTCTCTGATTTTCTCTAGACTTTCCATTTTAACCAAAGTGTTTGCTTTTTACTATTTCAGCGCCAAGGCACGTAGTTGGAAACCTGCCTCCCTACACCAATGTGAGTTTGAAGATGATTCTGACCAACCCAGAGGGACGCAAGGAAAGCGATGAGACTATCATTCAAACAGATGAGGATGGTATGTATTTGAAAATTGGACACATTGTATATATTTCTCCAACAGTGTGAGTGACAAGACAATTTTTATGTACCACTACATATGATACTTGAGAACAATGGACTAACCTGGCAATGTCAAACAGATAACAAACATACAACAAAGTATGTGCATCAGACAAGTATAAGTTATATAAGATTAAATTGAAACTACATATAATATCATATTTAATAGTCAATGTTAAATGTGATATTATATGATATGAATATAATATGTTTCTTATGTGAATTTCAATTTTTTTGTAGCTAAAATTTAATTTAAATTACAATATTTGATGAGAAATTACAACCTCTCTTCCGTGGAAACAATTTAACACATTAATATTAGACTTATAGTTAAATAAAGAATAAAACTTGATATTTTGTGAACTTAATACGCTTAAGACATTTATTTGTATATTTCTTCATCAACAGTCCCAGGACCTGTTCCCAGCCAGTCTCTGAAAGCCACTCCTTTTGAGGACAGGATTCTTCTTATGTGGAAAGAACCAACAGAGCCCAATGGCATCATTATTCAATATGAGGTATAGTTCTATATATTGATAGTGAAACATCAACTTTAGGATTTTCACAATCCTAACCCAATATTTTGTCTATTTCTGTCCAAACACAGCTTACCTATAGTGGACTGCGATCCTTCGACCCATCGGTACCCCTCCAGCGCCTGGGCATAACAGTGTCTCTGCCCTCCAATGCAACACATCACCTCTTTTCCCAACTCCACCCTGGGGTCACTTACCAGCTGTCAATCAGGGCATCTACCTCCAAAGGCTTTGGACCAGCAACCACGCTCAATGTCACCACCAATATATCAGGTAAGAGCTCAAATAATGCTCAACATTTTTTCTTTCTAAAATGAATTTTAAAAAAATATACATTGTGTTTCTATAGCTCCTACTTTGGAGGAGTATGATGGATCAGAGGCCTTTTTGAACGAAACTGCAACAACTATTACAGTGTTACTCAAGCCAGCCCAAGCCAAAGGAGCACCAATAAGGTAAATACACATCTGCATAAATGATTTGACGTAAAACTTTATAATATTTACACCTTAATTAGCCACAATAAAACATGAATATAGACTTGTTTATTAAAGCTGCTGTATCAGTTTTTTTGATGTATGTTTTATTTTAAAAACAGATTTAGTTTATTTTAAACAATTTGCAGTGGTCCAAAGTTATTCTTCACTTACCTTGAGCATTCTGAGCATCCTACTGATTCACCACCTTTTCACAACTCTCAGAGACCAGTGTGAACTTTTGCTGTGGCGGTAAAGCCAACAACCACTAGCGAGCTAACAGACACTTCCTGATTATTGCACAATAAAATCTATTCTGATTAGATGCAGACAGCACACAGCAGACATATTTTGGCCTCAAGAGCTATTTATACAATATATCTATACTAGAGCAAGACAAATGTTGCTTAAATACAGGTCAGGTATGGGCCTTTTAATTAGCCCTAAAGCATGAACAAAGACTTAATTCATAATGACAGTTTTATGAATACATTTATGAAGAATGATAAAGTCTACTTAATGAATACCATAACTCCTAACTCCTAAATAAAGTGTGATTTCTTGTGATCTTTCTTTAATTTTTATTTATATGCAACAGGTAATGCATTTCAAAGATATTAGGTTAGACTCAGCAGTACCCATTCATTATGTGGGTGTTAGAGTGGGACAAGCACAACCAATGTACAGTAATTAAAATATTAAGGTCTCACTACTCACTCTATTTTGTTTACTATTGCCTACTACCATTGTTTCTGCCAGCTCTATAATTAATTTGTTTTTACAGTGCATACCAGATTGTGGTCGCAGAAGTGAACCCACAGCGCTCTCGCCGGCAAGCTTCTTCTGACTGCTATGAGGTAATTAATATACATTAATGGATTAATAGATGTAAATATATCTGTCAATATGGGTTGTTCTAAATGTTTATTTATGCATGTTATGTGTTCTCAGGTGCCAGTGTCCTACCACAGTGCATCTATCAGTGGGTCTCCGTACTACTACGCCGCTCAGTTGTCGCCTAGTAACCTGCCTGAGCCTCTCCCCTTTACAGTGGGAGACAACAAAACCTACCAAGTGAGTTTATTATGACATCACAGATTATGTTCACCAGATTATGTTCTTCAGTCCAGGGCTATAATTATTTAGAGAGAGCTATTTGAAAGTAAAATTGTTTAAAGAGGGAATATTATGCAAAATTGGCTTTTTGAAGCAACATCAAACCCTCATCAAAAACATGCTCGTGGTTTTTATAAGTCATCCATGCATGTTTGAGCGCTCTAGCGATCTCTCCCAGGCACTATTCCTTACGGTTAGCAGAACAATCCTGTCCACTGCTCAGCCTACGTCATCCATGGTCCAGAGCAGCAATATTCCATAAATATACAAAAGCAGGACACACACACACAAAATAGAGCAACTTCACAAACTAGATGCAATGTGTAGCAGTTTAATTAGCAGAATGTATTAAACTGCTAATGATTGCGTTATGACAGCACTCGGAAGGGGGAGTGACTTAGCGGAGAGAGTAAATGGAGGAGGCAAAAAAACAAATTGAAACTTATTATACATGTTAATTTGTTGTTTCTGGGGAATTAGGATATAGCATTTTCAAAACAATCAAAGGTAACATGATGAATTAAATATGTTATGTGTTAACAATGATTACCCCATAAGAGTGTAATACCATCTCTTGAAAACTGTTGCCTGGAAATTGATATTCACAGACAGCTTAGCCAAATATTCACCATAACTAAATTATTACACAAAATAGGTTGTAACAATATCCATCAAACTATTATCATATGTGTGCATATGTGTTACAAAACAAAAACAAACACATGTACATATTTGGCATCATAAACAATTATAAGCCGATCAGTAAAAATATGCATTATTGACTGTGTTGTTAGTCCTTATTAATTCTTCTTTTTATTTTAGGGTTTCTGGAATCCTCCTTTGGCTCCAAGAAAGAACTACAACATTTACCTCCAAGCCGTGAGCAGCACTGAGAGGGTAATGACTCACTAATTATCAAAATAACTCGTAACACATACATACATATAACCTCACAGACACATTTAACTAATCATTGGAGTAAAACAATTCCTAATTATTTTATTTTATTTTTTTTATTGCAGGAGACCAAAACACAGTGTCTGAGGCTAGCTACTAAAAGTGAGTAAACAAATTATCTTTGGTCAAATGACATTTGACGTGGAGCGCTTTGCTAATTATTCATAAAAGAAAAACATTTTAGTCGCAGCAGCCGTCATTAGCACAATTAGCTTAATGCAGCAGCCAATTTATTCTCTTTGTCCTCTTTCTGTCAATGAAGCTGTCCACAAATTGTCAATGCACAATTACATTTTCTTTTTTAATTATGAAGATATTATTCATTCATGTTGTTTATGTAACAAAGGCGAGCCACTCTCACAGTCAAATTAATAGTTCCCCAATTTACAGTTTTTCTTAGCAACCACTGGTCATTGTGCATTTTTTCGCAATATTGTATTTAGAATATATAATGCATATTGATTATTTGTACCAGTGCAAAACCTGATAAGACTTCGTTGCAAGCAAGGGTACCATGAGTAACTTAAAGGTGCACTAGGTGCACTTTACTATTTGAGAGTCTGCACCGGACTGTTGTGGTAAAGAAGGAGCTGAGGCGATGGTCATGAGCTTTGGGTAACAACCAAAAGGTCAATATTGCGAATACAAGCCTTCGGAATGGGTTTCCTCCACAGGGTGGCTGGGTGGTCCCTTAGAGATGATGTGGTGAGAAGCTCAGTCACCTGGGAGGAGCTCGGAGTAGAGCCACTGTTCCTCCACGTTAAGAGGAGCCAGCTGAGGTGGTTTGGGCATGGATGCCTCCAGGACCCCTCTCTGGGAAGGTTTTCTGGGCATGTCCTACTGGGGGGAGACTCAAGGAAAGACTCAGGACACGCTGGAGGGACCATGTCTCTTGGCTGACTTGGGAACACCTTGGGGTCCTGCTGGAGGAGCTTAAGGGTCCGGGATGAGGGAAATCTGGGGCTCCCTGCTTAGATTGCTGCCCCTGCGATCCGACCTCGGATAACTGGAAGAAAATGGATAAATGGAGTCTGCTACCTGCTTTATCAGGAAGATGTTAATAATACCTTCCATTTATATAGCTGGGTCACCACTCCATAGAACTGACCTGGAATTTGGCATTGGCTTCACCTGCTTGTCTCCATGGAAATAGATAGATTTAATGCCGTACTCTGGAACATTTTAAGCAAAGCTCCACCAATAGGTCAAATCAAACTGTTAAATTGATGTAATAACTATTAGTGACTAGTGAGGATCTAAATGTCATGTTTTCCGCGGGCTGCTGTATCCTGAGAGATTATCAAGCCGGTTTAGATGGTGTGGCTTTAATCTACCAGGATAGAGCACAAACAGCGACACATAGACACTGGTGCAGAGGCACGCAGGAACACACTGTTTTCAGGAAAGATTTTCTGAAACGCAGCAGAGGGATCAGAGGTGAGCCGGCGGAGTAAGAACACGGATAAACAGCAAAATACATTAACACCAGTGCAGTGGAGTGTCTGACGTAGCAGCAGCTGGCAGTTGGGATGTTATTAGTTATTATTGTTATTTTTAAAAACATGGATGAATTAAACAATATTAGAATAAATTAGGTGCATTTGTTCTTTGTTTTAAAAAGTTAGGTAAAATATACAATATGACTTCATTTTGATTCTCCAAATGTGAGAGTAATTAGTGGTCACTACCAATGTGCTTTTGTTTTTGTTTAGTTTTTTTTTTTTTGGCAGTTCAACAAAAAAAAAGTCGCTCAAAGTAATAGTATGTAACTTTCCGGAGGTGGAAAGTCAACTACATGTTTCCATGGAAATAGATATGTTTTATGCCTTACTGTAGAATATTCTGGCCAAATGAACAACATTCCCATGGAAACGCGTAGGCAGAGTGACGTGGAGATACAAGCCTGCTCAGAGTAAGGGCACATATTGACTAAAAAGTTACATACTATAGCTTTAAAAGCCTAATAACAAAATTTGTCATAACATTAAAGCTAAAATGACACAGTTGAGTTTCTATACCCCCTGTTCTAAGTGGCCATATGCCAACTTAAGATCATAGTTGCGGATTTTAACCTGAAACGCCTTAAAGATGAATGAGTTGTATTATATTATTTAGTTCCTTTATTTAAAACACATAAGTCTAATAGCACCTAAACTACTGTCCTATCAAGTCCCAGCTGAAATGTAAGCTTTTTAGACGGATTGTGATGTTGTTATTTTGTTGCTATGCAGTATACCCTAATGGACAATATGCTTTATCCTATTCTTCACATCCCCTTGGCACTCCCTCTCTCCTCCTCCCCTCCCTCTCTTCCTCCCACCCACCTTCAGTACAAGACGGCCCCATTAGGTCACTCGGGCCTTTGTATCTTGACTTTACTGCCCGGGGGCTTGCGGCTTGTGATTGTTAGCGAACTGACCCAAATGCGTTTTACATTACGAGCTTCCTCTGCCATTATGAGGTCAAACCCAAAGCCTTTTCACGAACTGTTTCTGCTTTTGCTGTGACGACTATTGTGACCCACCTCCCATGTGGATTTGACTGACCCAGTGGTGAATAACAGTGGGACAATAGTCAAAACCTGACACTAAATGATAATACAGAATGACTTTGGTGGGGTTTTTCCATTCTGCCGATCCATCAGAACACATAGCTATTTTCATGACCTAACAACTGCCCTTTAAATGAATAATAAACTAGTACGAGTCTGCATTTCTTATTCCTCAGTCTGATGTCAATTATTGCTGCAGGTCAGACCTTGGATATTGTTTAGGTAACACAAAGAAAAGGTTGTCTCATGCATTTTAAGTGTATTTTTTCAGAATAGACTAATAGATGATGTTAGCAATTCGAATAAAAATTTGTATTATTGTTAGCTACATTCTTCTGTTTAAAATCCCTCTTGTCATTGGCAAATTCACACTTATTATCAATGTTGTTTCGTAGTCATAGGGTTGGTTCTAGGCTTTCAGTGATCCTTATCAAAATTTTGGTTACGGCCCCCTAATGCATACATGATTTAAAAAAAAAAACAATACACCAAAGGGCCAACTGTAGCTGTATCTCACTGACGTTGTTCTAACTTGCCATGACATATTAGCAGAATAAACAAAAGCTCACACTTTCTTGTTCCAATTTCATGTTTCAGCCCCACTCCTCAACGTTCTTTTAGGAGCCATTTTATTATTTGATGACACTGATACGTTTAAGCACAAATCTTTTTTTTTTAGTCTGTATTTCAAGTGCTTGTGGTATGCTTCAAATTGATTAAAATAAATTTGGTCAGGTCATATCAGTTCTCTTTGAGGATGTGGCCCCAAATAAACACTTAATATGTTTATACCACGGGCCGGCCCTGTGTAGTCAAGTGTGTTGGTGAGAAGTAATTTTCATAACAAAGATATTTTAAAGCAGGAATGCAAGACACAAGTATTTAAATGTATCAAACTCATTTCTTGCTCTTGCGAACCATTTGGCACAGTATTAACATGTATACATTTTAGGGCACATACCCAGCTTTAGAACAGTTTTTTTTTTTTTTTACACATCAAAGTGTGGCAGTAATTGACCTCCAAGACTCTTACTTTTACTTCCGGGTTTTTAATTAATAAAATACTATTAGATGCAGACAGTGCTCAGCGGTCTACTGTTGTTACCAAGGGCTGTTTTTACAATATATCGTATGGAGAAAAGCAAATACACAAACACCCAGTACAGTTTGACTCCTTTTGCTTCATGTTTTCTTCACTTAGTCGCTTTTGACTGATAGATTTCACATTCAAAAACATGTAGATTGGTCATTAAGTCACTAAAACTGAGTGATATTACTGTTGGTTGGCAGAAATAATCAACAACCCATTCATGCAGAACAAGAAAATGAAGACTAGCGATACATCTATGTATTCTAACAATGACCCGTAGAATATTTTCAATGCAAATCCTCCATTGTATACCTTTAATACCAAAACATGCATTAAATCTATCACCTATGGTTGTTCTATCATCTGCCTCAGGGCTGTAGCACTCTGGGGCATAATGATAATAACATTGCATAATGATATCTCCCTGTTACATTTTATAGCCATGTAATATTGCAAATACCACAGCAGATAAAGACTGATTTGTTGACATTTCGTATTAAGAGAATGGATTACTATTCCATGGATGTATTGCTCTACATCGAGTTTTTGCATAGGTCTTGTTGGATTATTGGGATTATAATAATGCTCGCTAATATTCTTATAGCAGCGCATGAACTATGATCGCTAAGTAGAGATTAGGAACAAAAAAACAGATGCTTTTTTCCTTTTATACGCCCACAACCTCACCATAGTCTTTCCACTTTAAACCAAACAACTCATGCTCATAGACTTGGTAAATTACATCCCAAAACAGACCAAATCAGGCGAGTTTGCTCAATCCTCTGAAGTCATCATGCGGCGAAATGAGTCTGAGTACAAGTAATATTCAACAACATCGAAGCCGAGACGTTCCGGACAGCTCCAGTCAAATCACATTTTGAGCAGCGATTCCCCTTTGGGAGCAGTGGAATGGTGCCAGGGATGAACAAAAAAACAATATGAAAACTCACAGTTGACTGAACGTTGAAGGGGTCTTATTACAAATGTTTGTGTGGTTACAGCCCAAAGACATCTAATTGATTTACTACATGCCGCTCCAGTGAGAAAGCCCAATTAAATCAGACAGGGAAGACTGGGAGTGTGTGGGAATGATTACTTTTGTTCTGCTTCTGTGCTTGACCCAGCACAGGGGCCCTCATTTATGAAACTTCTGCATGGCAAAAATCTGTGTTAATATTTTGTGTATGACAAAAATGAGGTGCTCAAAATTTACGTAAGAACGCGAACAGCAAGTCTGGAGGTGGAGTATCATGTACTCCCATTTCAAACAAATGCTATAATGTACAGGAAAACAACGTTTAACTGCATGAAACATATTGCCCCTTAATATGTTCGTTGTTTAGAATTAGTTGAGCCAAAAATGCACAGCCTTGTACACCCATTTCCACTGCAATGTTAAATGAGTGGTAATGTCATGATAATTTTTATATTAGTACTGTATCGATAGGACCCGATAGGGCCCATATCGCGCTATTTTCTGATATATAATAAAAAATAAGAATAATAGAAAACACAACTCCGGGTATGTTTTTGAGGAGGTAACAGCATTATAACATGGCTAAAAGCTCACAAAAGTCAGTTTTGCGTAGTATAGGACCTTTAAGCAGTATTTGATTGTGGATTAAAAGTATGCTATCTGTGTAACTTTTTTCTGTGGATTTTTTAAATTTCTTTTTTTTAAATTTATCTTTATTCATACAGGGAGAATGTTCCAGAGTATGGTGTTAAACATATCTATCTATATTGCGTTTATTCAATTACAGATGTTTTTTTACTGCTCAAAAATACATGGAAAACCTTGCAAGCTTACTGTGGGGTACAGTACATCTCCACAGATCTGACCTGTAACTCAGTCTGGTGGTGTCCCCTGCTTGTTTCCATGGAGATAAGTACATCATACTGTGAAACATGCCAGACAAAGCAATTTCGTAAAAGACGAGCACCTTTAAATTTCCAGAATTGTGTACCTCTGACTTTTATAATTGAGACAGAAAATCAAGATCATAGAGAAATTTTAAAATGATTAATGTAGTGTAAAATAAATCTACAGGCTTTCTAACTTGTTTAAGGCTTAATTAAGATAAAAAACGTGGAACATGCAAGTCCCAGAAAAAGTGCTGTGACATTTCAATGCAGCAAATGGATTAGTTCTGTTTTCTTTTGCGACAAAATCTTTAAAGTGGAGTTCTGTCATCTTACACTATGACTAATCAATAGATAGCCTTTTGTCCAGTGTTTGAAAGTGTTAAAATCTCCATCTGTGCTGCGGACACAAAAATGTTCACTAATCTCTCTGAATTTCTTGCTTTTAATAATATTTTTCTACTTCACTTTACAGATATTTCTTACTTCTGGCAAATATAATATATAAATATAATAAAATGTTGTTTCATTATCCAGACTTGTACAACTCAAAATGAACCCTTAATATTTGGATTTGTTGAAGTGGTCTTGTTAATGACAGTGATAATGTTACCAAGGTATTTCAGGATATATCATTAGACCAGGCGTATTACGTATAAGCCCTTTTCTAATGAAGCTTGTCAGAGCTTGAGCTATAATTACATTATAAATGCATATTACCATGGTGCATGTGTCAGCCTCTGTCTGTGCTGCCTTACCTTACTCTGCACTTAATCACATCATTAGAGAGTCTTTTAAATACCGCCTGTTTCCTTATCACCTGCACCACTCCACTGTTGTCGGGGCATTTTGTTGAGAAACCATTCAGAACCCCCCAAAGCTGTGAAGTGGCATCATTGTGCAGCCTCAAGTCACTCAAGGATTTGTAAATAGTCACACTGTGCCAATATTTAGCTTTATTTGGGGAACAGGCTAAAGTCAATATGAAGTCTATGAAACTAGAGCACTGTGTCTATGACATTTGTACTCTATTGGTACTGTCTGTAGCAAGTGCAGTCGTGCAGCTAAAACAAAGTGATCTTTTGACTAGTGGTCAGTTGAATGATTTTGACTTGCAAATACAGCTATTTGCTTTCCAAGTTAGAGAAAAATAAATACATTGTTACTGGCAACATAGTTATTGGATGAGTTGAAGTATTAAAATGTTTCAAAGTATTCACATGTCCACTGTTACTGTATTACTTGTAGGTGCTACAGAGGAGCCAGAAGTCATCCCAGATCCTGAAAAGCGAGCCGACCGTGTGGTCAAAATAGCTGGTATCAGCGCTGGAGTCCTGGTCTTCATCCTTTTAGTGCTGGTGGCCATCCT
This sequence comes from Periophthalmus magnuspinnatus, assembly GCF_009829125.3. Taxonomy (NCBI): domain Eukaryota; kingdom Metazoa; phylum Chordata; class Actinopteri; order Gobiiformes; family Gobiidae; genus Periophthalmus; species Periophthalmus magnuspinnatus. The sequence goes on from NC_047149.1 coordinate 9,263,387, forward strand.
TCTGGTCAAAAAGAGGTGAGACAGTCAAACATAACATACGCTGACATAATGTTCAGATGATAATGTAATATTTACAGCATATTGCAGCACTTGGTACATGCACTGAGAAATGCAGCAGACACAGAGCAACACACATGGATTTAAAGTTTAAACTCATATATTGTTGTGTGGCAGTGCGCTACTCGCTTTAGTGTAACACCATCTTCCATCCATCCACCATGAATGTTGATCTCCCCTTGGAAACAGTAAGAGAAAACATTAAAGTACAATTCATATATATTTGCCTAAAACAATCGTTTAAAATTTGTATATTAAATCATAAGCATACAAACCATGCATGTTACCTCTAATTGAATCAGTGCAATGCAAATGTAAAAGGTCCACAGAGAAATAAGTAAAAAACATTAAAAATAGTCTCTTGAAACAAGCAAACTAATGTAGGTTTGCGCTCCTAGTCTGTGTTTATTTGGTACAGGGCTCCCCCATGTGGCTATAGTATATCATAACAGCTTTCACAATTTCCTTTCTGTTGTTCTTTAGTTCTTCAGTTTCAATACTTATTTTTACCTTTAAATATAATAGGGGATTTAAAAACACTACTTTATCTATATAAGTATTACACATGCACTTGGAAAATGGACCATATTTTATTTATATTGTTTTTTGTTTTTTTGTTTTTTTCAAACGGCAGTGAAGTCAAACGGCAGTGAATTTAGCAGGAGCACTTCTGTTCTGACATATTCCTGAAAACGTTGATCTAATAACATCAAAGAAATAGCCTAACACTTTCAGAAAAGTGTAATTACCCCCAAACATTTCATCTGGCCCCAGGCTTTAGGAAAATCCAGCCCTCACTCTCATTAGGAGAAATCAGGACGGCACTTTGCAAATCCAAAACAATTAGAATGCACTCAGTAATGAACTAAAGCAAACTCTTTTTTAAACCAAACTGTAATGAGTTCTTGAGGTGTAGTTATCTGGATGTGAGAGAGTAATTATGTTATATTACAATGTGACTAAAAGGGCTTATGGCTATATTGTAGCTACTATAGAGACCTTGGAGAAACCTGTCACAAGGGGCCACAAGACACTCTACACTTATTGCCAGTCTCAAGTCTGAAAAAATGTACATTGCAACAGAAAGGGCATCCAGTTTAAAAAAATAAAAAATAAACAAAAAAAGTTTTTTTAAAAGGCTACATCACCACTCTCTCTAGTGAGCAGTATAGATAAATATACATGTATATTTCAAAACATCTATTTTAAAATGAAACGGTGTAGTTACTTGATTTAATAATGAAGTTCTAAAAAGTAAAATTATTATGTCCTATTCTATAATATACAACCAGTTGACACTTAATGACTCTTAATCCTAACCCTTTATTCTATATACACACATTACTCCATTATAGGCTAGTGTCCTGAAGTATTTGTGGCATTGATATTTGCAGAGAGAGGAGTTTGCAGTAGTTTCTGGGGAGATCAATCATCATTATCCCATCGATCCTTTTTCAGCTTTGAACAATACTGCATCTTTAAAATGGTGGGACATGATGGCACTGTGATGGCATCATGCTAGCTCTGAACTGAAAACCCGGTGTTACAGATTCACAGGCGCTGCAGGCGAATGAATATAGGGACAAGTCTTAGACACCACCAGTCAGCCAGCTGTTAGTGCATGAGTAGAGTATAGCAACACGTTTAGCTATCAAAATACTGCATGTGGAAGAGAAATAAGATTGAATTTTAGTTTAGTTAATTTTTTAATTTCCAAAAAGAGAGCCCCTAGTTTGTATCTTAAACCCATGCATGAACCTTAGGCTATAGTGGAAGCCTTCAAAGTTGCTTTTTTTTCTGTTTCTGTCGATGTTGGTTGGAACAGGACAGCAGGCTTTGTCCTTATTTGCATATTCATGACCCTTGTGTCTCATTCTTTGCTTTCTGATTGGCTCACAACCCCAGGAGGACCTACTATTCATACTCTTATTACCTGTAAGTAAACTACTAACCAACGGTCAGATGCTGTTACCTTATTGGGCGACTTAGTGGCTTAGTTGTTGTTATAATTTTTTTTAAAGATGCAGTATACTTTTTTCAAGAACACATTTTCAGCTGATCAACCAGTCAAAACCATCTTCATTGACGCCTTGCCAGGATAGAGGTCAATTCACTTTGGATTTTTAGTTCAGGATCATTATAAAACTAAATATATATTTTTATCTTAATTATAAATACATACATTTGAAGCCATATGTCTGGTATCTTTTTCTGAACTTAAAAGTGAATGGACCTCTCCCTGGTGCCCTCTACATGCTCCAAAGTTGCTCTGAAGCTAACTCCAGTGTTGGCTGTTTAAACCTGAGGTGTTATTTGAAAAAAGGATGCTGCACTTGTGAACTGTAGCTCTTTGTGTGCATGTAGTCATGTGACCATCCATCGCCCATCACCTCACAGGTTTCATGGTCCAGACAAACATGGCGGCTTCTCTGGCTTCACTAGTTTTTAACAAAGGGCTATTGTTTTAATGGGAATATTCTGCTTGTGACTATTGCTTCATGTTTTTTACTGGCTCGTCTAAAATGGATTAGGGTTGTCAAAAGTATTGAAAATCACATACAGCACCATATAGTAAAAGCCAAAGTAAAATATGTCAACTGGAAACAGCTGTTGTTTACAGTTTCTGTATGTAGGCTAAGTCTGCTGAGCTACACTTACAACAATAGCTGTTTCCAGTTTCAGTGTAGTTAGCTCCTTCCTTCAGATAGATATAAGGCAGTGTCCACCAGCAATCTGACCAGAACTGAAGAAGCGACTTGGATGAGCAACGAAACGTCTTCGCTCCTACAACTTTTTTGTCCAGTTGATAGATTTAACTTTTGGCTTTTACTATGGAGCAGACCTGAATGACTGAGGGATTACAGTGATTTACAACACTATAGTATCGAAGCTATATAACTACATAGACTAATGTACTCCCATGGAACACTTTTGAACTTACCTGGACAAATGAGGGATTACACAGATATAAGAGCACATGATAAATTAAAAGAGAGTACTATGTTGGTAATCACTTTCTATTGTCTGAAGAAGGAGGGCTTTTTATTGTCATTGTGGAATCAGAATGGGTACCAAGTATCAAAATAGAGTTTAAAATTTTAGTCGTGACTACACTAAAAAGGACACATTGGTAACTTATAATTGGCACTTTTAAGACAGGGTTCATTGTGTATCTGTACAACAGTACACAAAGTGTATTTATTTATTAAATAGTGAAGGCATCACAAACAAGTATACCTATATGGTTCTCTTATCGACATACAGAATCCTTTACAATGTGTGTATGTCTAAATTATAACTTACTTAACAACATCATTTAGTACGATTAAGTTGTACCAAATTTCTTTCAAACTTTGTAATCCTTTAGCTAAACCTGTTTTACCCCTGATGTGAGTGTATGCGTACTGACTTATGCATCGTAGAAGGGGAGAGTGTTTTGAGAAATTGGAGGTAAAACACTGAATAAAATCAGCATGCTTTTTGTGTGTTTGTCAGGAAGAAGTCCGAGCTGTTCATAGTATCAGTTTGACAACAAAAAATACAGTACTGTGCCAAAGTCTAATGAGATGTAAAAGAAGTGTTTATATATTAAAAGAATATGATGTTAATATATGTTGTGGACATAATTAGCCATAGATACATAATTTTGGTGGTGATCCAAGGAAATGTTTTGATACAGTATGTAGTCTCCGAAATAAGGAAATTATTGATCAATTCAAAGAGCTATATGAGCTTAAAGTGGGACTAAACACTTAAACTCTATCCAAAACTACATTTCAAGCTGTTGTTAAACTGAGCAGTACCTGGAGGACTAAAGGTGAGAGTGAGGAGGGACAAGGGGCGGGGTCTGGACATATGAAGAAGAGTGTGATTGGTCTAACTCAGGTATCCACACAACAACATCCCTGCAGCCATGTGTTTGTAATCGGAAACACCTGGCTGTAATCAGGGCAGTGTTGCGTGGTGTCACCAAATACCTGAAATGGCGGTATTTTTTATTTTTTTTACACAGAGCTGCACATTTACCTAGTTTGCACTAAAACTGCCAAAAAACCCCCCAAAAAACACTATGAAGAGTAGAATGTGCTATTAAAATGCCATATACACAGTTTATTACCAAACAAAAGTTGATTTAGTGTGTGGTTCCACTTTAAAAAATATTGTTTTCCACAGAAGTGTCTTGGCAGAGCTTTGTTCTCTGTTTTGTCCCTTTTTGTAAATCCATCACACTGAATGAAATTTCTTTGTTTATAGCCTTACTCTAAAAAAAAATAAAATAAAAAGACACACATATACAAACACACTTTAGCACAGTACTGTTGTTGCACTCCAAGCTGAGACACAACCTAGCACTATCATTGGTCCCCTCGTTGTTCAAACTGATGTGTATCTGCGGCTCTGGTACAAACTCTCCTGCACGCTCTGTCATGCTTGACATATTAATCCCTTTGCAGTGATGGCCCTAGGATTTGATGGATCGTACACTTGGAGAGAGAAAGTTTAAACAGCCATACTTTTATGCTTGCTGCTCGAAGATGTGATTTTTCTTCACCGGGCACCTGTCTGATGCTAGAAAAACAATTCAATATGACAAATAAGAAAGTTAAAAATACAACCTGATGTTATGAATAAAGAAAAAATATGCATGTTAAAGTTTCTATATTACGCAAAATTGACTCTTGTTAGGTTTAAGCCATGTTAGAATGTTGTTACCTCCTCAAAAACATACCCAGAGTTGTGTTTTATTTCATTTACATGTCGTGTTAGAGTAATCCTGCATTATTAGTCTGTCTGCATCCCCAAAGCTCAAAATGCTCTGTTCCACCTTTTGATGTTATGAAGCGGTAGATTTCAGGTTAACAGCTCCTTTTACCTTTGACTCCATAGAGACAACGAAGAAACAACATTATAACATAGATGAGAAAATGGTGTAATATGGGCCCTTTAAAAGTAGGACTGGGTGATATTGACAAAAAGGAATATCTAAGTATTTTGGGGGGAATATCCCGATAATGTTTTAAATCAACTGCATTTCATAATATGAATGATACACTTGATTTTCAAATTCACAATTTTATTGCTATTTCAATACTTGACCCACCTTTAGTTAAAAGTAGAAAAAGTAGTTTGTCGATTGTTTGATGAACCAGCCACAGTAGTATAACTGTAGTACTCTTGACTACAACTAAAGTGGGTAGAGTCATAGAGATATACATTATATTATATAAACAAAATATACATTATATTAAAATTAAAAATACAATAGTACAAGCAGTAGTTATAGTAGTAGTAGTTTATTTGGTGGTGGCTTGGTTTAAACTCATTCTTACCTTTAGTTATACTCTCCCCATTGCTTCTCATATGTTTTGGTACTTTTCCCTGGGTTACAAGACATGCTTCTGTCCTAATATTGGTCCTTTCTAAGTCTGGTACATGCTGCCGTTACCGTAATAAGCTTCTCCTCTATTCTCCTTGCTTGGTACTTTTCCTGGCTTGAAAGTTTCTATGATGGTTTGCAGTCCTTACCTAAACTACTTCATATGGAATTGTCCAGTGGGCTAATATTGTAAACGATAAAAAATGTTTAACTTTTTACTATGTCTCTGCTCTTAACAGGAAACTGGCGAAAAAACGTAAAGACGCCATTGGGACGACACGACAGGAAATGACACACATGGTGAACGCAATGGACCGTAGCTATGCCGACCAGAGCACGCTCCACGGAGATGACCCCATGGCTGTGACCTTCATGGACAGCCACAACTACAACAACAGATGTAGGTTCCATTACTTTCAATGATAATCTAAGATGTGATAGTTAATCCTGTTTGTTATTCCTATCCAGTTTAGTTAAGGAAACATTATATTGCTTGTGATTTCTCAAAGTGAAGTGAAAGTTGCAACTAACGAGAGAACAACAATTCTAAAATTACCTTAACTGAAATATGTAGCCATCACTACATGAAACTTACTAATAATTTTTACATTTAAAATTTTGTAACATATTTAACATAGTAACATAGTTTTCAGATTCTTAAATGTAATGATGTCATACTCCCAGATGGGGGGGCAAGAGCCAGTTTTCCCTGTTGATAAAATTGGCAGAAATATCCAAAAGCTAACTATGCAAAATATGAAAGCTGGAACAATATATTTTGGGACTCAACATTTATCGTGTTACATTTTGTTTGCAATAGTGGGGAGATTTTGTGATACAAAGAGATTTGAGCTACAGAAGGTTGAATAAATAACTTCTCTGGCTAATTATTAATTCATGTGTTGCAGCTCAGACCATTAATTGATAATATATATTTAAAAATAGGTTTAAATCTGCCATCACTGGCATAAAGTGTTTTCAGTATTATTGTTTATTGTTATATTTCTCTGTGGCGATATATTGTGTTCTAAAATGTGGTATCATGAGAGGCCTATGCACATATGTCATTGCTTTTATTTCAATTGAATACAAATTTATTATACTTGACATTGCATAATTTTAGTATCCACCTTTCAATACTTATATCTTTCACTTTTCACAGTTTATTACAGTTGTCTTAAATTTCAATAAGTCTATGTGTTATAAAGGTGAATGTATCATTTGAAAGCACGCCTCCTCAACATGTTTCCTCCTACAGTGCCCAACGACCCCCTGGTGCCCACAGCGGTGTTAGGTGAGATGTTGAGCATGGATGGGCCTTCTATTTTCACAGTGTCCTATAGAGTCCACCCCTCCATCTCCACCCACACTCTCCCTGTCCCCCTGGGCCTGTCCCCATTGTCCCATTGTCTCAGTAGTTACAGTATATGGCCCAGTTTGTCCTTAATTGGTGGTGACTGTTGCACTTTAAATGTCAAACTCAGTCAAAGTCTTCATTATTACATCCCGCTGAGCCTCTGGGCTTCTCCTCTGTCTGCCCAGGGCTCACAAGGAAAGGAACTTATATTTTAAAATAATAAGTGAATGGGGCTGCCCCTGATTTTTCATGTCATTTTAAATTGTATTCTGAATTATTCTGGCTTGGTCACATAGATTCTCACCCAACCACACTCTACATTGTAAACTCGCCAGCCTCATGTCATCACCTGTGTTTCATGTTCCCAGTCGATCACTGTTGATATTCACAGTAATTACCATCACGCTCCCTCTGACGCCTCATTACTCCACAGCTTGTCGTTGTTTTAAGCCATGCCATCGCCTCTCTCTCCAAAAAAAGAAAGAAAAGGGAAAAAAAAAACACTTAAGAGGAGACTGATAATTTGAAAAATAAAATGGCTTTGCAAATTACTAAACGCTCTGACTTCCAAATGACAGGCACATCTGAGCGCTTGGAGAACTTGGCAAAAATGCTGTGTTTTTTGCTTGAAGTCTGCTTTAGTACCTACTATCATTTTCCTTTGGGCTTGTTTGCCATACTGGCTTGGTAGTACTGCTCTGTGTGATGTGAACGCGGTGCCAAGTGAGCTATTTCGCCAACTTCAGATGTGTTTATCTTTAGTTTAGTTGTGTGATGACACTACGGCGGTGATGCAAAGCTCTCCCGTACCCTAAAGGGCCTTGCATCGCGCAGTGCCACCAAACCACACTAATTAACTACGCCGTGTTTTCTAATGCAGAGTGATGGCTGCAGCTAAGGTCCGTCTCAGCCAATCACATCACGGGGCTTTCGAGGAGTTCCAGGAAGTAGGGAATTCGAATTCAGTGTCGGGTCATCTTTGCTGTTAATTGGCCTGATGAGGGTAACCATTTATAATGAGCCAACATGTCCGCGGAGCAGGTACAAGCTGGGGTTAGATGGTAGAATTGCTGTCACTAACTAATAGGGCTACAGTGACACTGGGTGCATCGATTTTTTACCCAATTTGATAATCTGATAATATATGACTTTTGTACAGAAAAGAAGTGTTTGTTATTATAATTATTAAAGGTCCTATATTATGCAAAATTGACTCTTGTGAGCTTTTAGCCATGTTAAAATGTCATTACCTCCTAAAAAACATACTTGGAGTTATGTTTTGTTTCATTCACATACATTTGAGTAACCCTTTATTGTTAGTCTGACTACATCTCCAAAGCTGAAATTGTTCTGTTCCACCTTATGATGTAATGAAGCTGTAGTTTTCAGGTTAACAGTTACCTGTTACCTTTAGTACTGTAGAGATTTCAATTTCAGGGCTGAAATTATCCAAATGATTCTAGCCAAGGTTTATGGAGTTTAAAAACACAGTGGAGCTCTTCCTGTATTACCACATGGAACAGAATGTTTTCTGTTTGAGAGAAGAACTAAATATGCAAGGTTTGTGTGTTAAACGTGTGAATGACACAAAACACATGATGAGGAAACTACATTATAACATAGATCAGAAAATAATGTAATATGGGTCCTTTTATATTTAGGGATGATTCTCTGTTAAAATTAAATGTAAATAATTTTAACTGATGTTAACTTATAAGTAAGATGCAATGCCCCGTTAGCATCAGGAGCTTCAAGTACAATATAACTGTTGTCAGATGCGAGCTGCTATTCAAATCATCTCATCTGAACCTCTCACATGTGTCACTGGTCATTTTATGATTTACATATGAATCACAGTGTCTCCTTTTATCTGTGAACTAGACTTTGCTTTAGATCTGTTCCATTTTAGTGTCCATTTACACGTTTACTCATAATTCCTGTATTTATTACTCTTTCTTAAAGTCTTTAATAGCACTAACCCGTTTGTTATCTTCCTTTTCTGCTGCTTTGATTTGTAGTCCCAATAACGGGTGAGTATAGAGCATATCAACAAATTTGCCGTTCAATAAAAGAAAAAAAAAACCTTTTGGGTCCACCACCTGCTGTCTCCATGGAGATGTCATTGCTTTGTCTTGAATGTTCAACAGTATGGCATTAAACTTATCTATATTGCTAGTGGTGTCACCTGCTAGTCTCCATAGAGATATGTTTAATGCTGTACTGTGGAACATTCCAAGAAAAGCAACAACATTCACTTGGAGATAAGCAGTTGGCAGACATCCACTGGGAAAAGTTGCGTATTTCACCTTTAAATGTGAAAAACTTCCTTTTTTCAGTGCACAAGTTTGTTTTGCTTTTGTTATGTTTTAAAGGACAAATACAAGAAGAGACTGTACAGTGAGTAACTGAATGACTACGTCTACATTGTGCTGCTCCTTTCAGATGAGAACCACACAGGCTCAGCAGCAGAGAACAGCCGGCTCCTGGATGTGCCGCGTTACCACTGCGAGGGCACCGAGTCACCCTACCAGACGGGTCAGCTGCACCCCGCCATCAGGGTGGCTGACCTGCTACAGCACATTAACCTTATGAAGACCTCGGACAGCTACGGCTTCAAAGAGGAGTATGAGGTAGGAACAGTACTATACCTCTGACTCTGTATGTGAGCGCGTGGGAGCGGGTATTCATAACATTTATTTAACATTTATTTGTTAAGATATGGGTTAATTTAGGTTAAGGTTAGAGTTTAAGTTAAGGTTTGACAAGTTTTTGATAAACTCATTCTTCAGGAAATGAGAGTACATTATGATGCAACCACAAGAGACATTGTTCAAATAGATGATCTTAGGTGGACATTTTTAAGATATAAGAGTAATATATCTCTTATATGTATGTAAGATATTTGAACTTTTTTATTTTAGGATCTTACAGTATCTCCGAGAGGGACAGGAGAAAGCATTTCAGATTGATTTAACAATATTTTTGTGACATATGCAAATTAATGTTGAACAGACATGGTGTTGTGAAGCAAGACACTTCACAATCCACCCAACCAGGATGAATGTCTAAATGTAATTATCATGGTTTAGTAGCAGTTATGTCTTTGTCAAAGTCTAGAATTACTTGCACTAATATATGCTAAAGATTTCAGTGCCTCAAAGTGCCCTTAATAAAATGTGCCATGTTCCACCTTATTAACCCTAACCGTGTTACAGCTCTGGCACTCCTTGCAGTCGTCAACTTTTATCGGCGCAGCTTTGCCTTGTAATCATAATTTTGTCATTTCCCTCTACTGTTGGTGATGCAGAGTTTCTTTGAGGGCCAGTCCGCCACCTGGGATGTGGCCAAGAAGGAGCAAAACCGCACCAAGAATCGCTACGGCAACATTATAGCCTGTAAGTGTCAATGCAAGATCTCCTAGACAGTTTTACAAATACTGGGTGTAGAGATGGAGATAATATAGATAAGATAAGTATATTAAGGTTTCATCATTAAAGGGCCGATGTTACTCTATTTTCTGACCTATGTTGTAATGTTGTTTCCTTATCAAAAACATACCTAGACCTGTGCTTTGTTTCATTTACACATGTTTAACTCACAAAGCCTGCATATTTGGGTGCTAGAAGTGCTCCACTGTGTTTTTTTATACTCCACACACTTTCTCTAAAATCATTTGGGTGATTTCAGCCCTATAATTGCCAATCTATATAAAACTAAAGGCAAAAGGTAGCTGTTAACTACCACTAGAAAACTACCACTACATGACATCAGAAGGTGGGACAGAGCATTTTGAGCTTTGGAGATATAGAGAGACTAATAATAAAGGGTTACTCTAGCATGTGTGAATGAAACAAAACATAACTCCAGGTATGTTTTTGAGGAGTTAACAAGATTATAACATGGCTTAAAGTTCACAAGAGTCAATTTTGCATACATTACAACAGACAGTCTATATAAACAATAATTAAACAAACTAATGAGAGTGATTCTCCATTGTAACATTTTTTTCTACGTATTTGAATTTTCTTGCCCTGTTAAACCCACACCATTTTTGCTGTCCTTCCAGATGACCACTCTAGGGTTATCCTCCAGCCCATAGAAGATGACCCTTCCTCCGACTACATCAACGCCAACTACATCGATGTAAGTGGAAACGCATCGAATGCTACTATTGGCTCCCAACGAAACCAGAGAAACCACACTCCCTCGCTCGTATGTCCGGCCTCTATACCTTTATTGCGTCACCTAGTCATCCATCCCACTAATCAAAGATCATGGAATGCATCAACATTTAAGTGCTGTCGGCTTGGTGTTTTTCATGTTTTTATGTTGTACAAGTGTCCATCCATCTGTCTTGGAATCATACATTCAACAGTTGTATATTCAAGTTTTCATGTTTTTTATGTTACAACAAGTTAGACCAGGGTTGTCCACTAGGGGTGTGTGTTGTCAAGTACCTCGTGATACAATACATATCCCAATACAGGGTTCACGATACTATACATATCCCAATACTCGGACCTTGATACGATGCATGGATATCCATTAAACTGTTGTTAAACATTTACTAAATCAATGTTTTGATTATGTATTAATTGATGATTAACAATACACATTGGAATTTCATGTTCACAGTGGCCTTAATACAAATCTCTGTATCGATTCACATATTGCCAAGAAGTCCGTCACGATATATTCTTGTATCAATACTTTAAGTACAGCCCTACTGTCCCCCATACTGTTATGCAACTTGCTACCCTCAAATCAGGTCTGCCTCACACCATAATGTGAACATTTTGAGGTTTTGATTGTAAAGGGATTTGCAAATTAAAAATATTGCTTCTTATACTTTTAGTCAATTCAGTAGGAAAAAACAAAATTGGTCAACAAAACAAAAATTGGTCTGAGGTTTGCATTTGGCACCCAGGCTATAGTTTGGACATGCCTGAGTTAGACTATAGACCTTCTGAATAATTTAAAATAAAAAAGTGCTTACTGATTAGATAATACATTTCAACATTTAAAGAAGGCAACTATTTGATACTACAATTTGGTGTGCATTTTATAATTTCTGCCAAGGCACTGACCATCTCTTGCAATGATTGTAGCCATGTAAATTTTTAGATCTGCAAGATAGATCCATGGGTTTAACACTTTAAACTTCTATTAATGGACAGCCAAGATTACTAAACAACAATACTAAGAATTATATTTGTTTTATTAATTGTGGCTAGGAACTCCCAATGATTTTCTTTCATGTTCCGATACAGTCTAACAAGCACATTATGTATATACTAAACATAAACTAAAATGATACACTTTCATATGGCTCATCATCATTCCATATCGTCTGGACATTTTCTTAGCACAAACCATCTGCATGTTTTCACTTTGTGCTTTTTCATATTTTCTGCTTATTTCCCTGCTTTATATATATTTTTTCATTAACCATTACTTTATGTGTTGCTTGCTTCAGAAAAACATTTCAAGCTAGAATTAGACCATTTAGTCTGGACACTTCTTGATGTTTATGCTCAAATGTAAAACTCATTCAGTAAAGTATACTTTTTACAGAAAAGTAGTCAGAAAAGTTCTGTTGCCACTATGGAGCACAACAGTGACCACCCACCCCCTTGTTCCAAAAGTAAAATTCACACAAATCTTTCCCATAGACTTTCTGGAAAAAAACAAACAAACAAAAAAACAACTAAAAGTCTGTTAGAAACAGACTTGAAAGTAATGTTACTCAAACATTTTGCAGAATATAGCTTTTTAAACTTGCTTTTTGGACTTAAAACAACCACACTATGGATAGATGAAAAGTCTATGGGAAAAAATCATGGAAAATTTCTTTTCTGAATTAGAGTAGACTCAACTGTTGAGCTCCATTATCTTACAACTTCCTCAACTGTTTATATTTACTAAATTATTCTCTAAAATAAATAAATGATATATTTTTCACAGCCCGGGCCCTCATCTATAACAATAGACACAAGAAAAACATCACAAAGTTTCCAGTCTGCTTTATCAATTTCAGTTTATTTTTGCATGTGTAGTTTAAGCTTCCATTTTATCAATACAACTTTTTTCCCTTTCTGATTGACTCTCACTGACACTGTTGTGCTTTCTTTCCTCCACTCCTCCTCCTTCTTTCTGCCTGTGCCTTGGCCTGTAGATTTGGCTGTACAGGGATGTAAGTATCACTCTTTTTACCCACTCCTTTGAACGCACCGAGGCACCACATCCTTCCCGTACACCTGTCCGTCTATCTGTCCGTCTGTCTGTCACTGTTGAGGCCTCTGCTGCATGAAATAAATATCATATTTCTTTTGGGCTGCAGCCACTACATAATACGTTACACATACATAGAGCACATACAACAATCCTATTTCAATATTGAAAACATATGAAAGGGAGCAAGTTAAAGATTTTTTTTTTGTCAAGATTTAGGAAATTACAGTATTAAAACTATAAATGTTTGACCAATCCATTTCAAGTTCAAAATCAAGTTCACTCGTCCCTGAATTTTAAGGGGCCCTTATTTTCTGATATACACTGTCTGGCCAAAAAAAAAAAAAAAAAAGTTGCCACCTGGATGTAACTAAGCAAATATGTTGGGGTTGCTGCAGTTGGTCAGGTCTAGGTTCAGCAACAGTCTGTGCTCAAAGAATGAGGTCAGCTGACACCTGAATATACTGAATGACCAGATTATTCCATCAATGTTTTTTTTTCTTCCCTAATGGCACGGGCATATTCCGAGATAACAATGCCAGGATTCATCTGGCTCAAATTGTGACAGAGTGGTTCAGGAGCATGAGACATCATTTTCACACATGGATTGTCCACCACAGAGTCCAGACCTTAACCCCATTGAGAATCTTTGGGATGTGCTGGAGAAGGCTTTGTGCAGCGTCAGACTCGACCATCATCAATGCAAGATCCTGGTGAAAAATTAATGCAACACTGGATGGAAATAAATCTTGTGACATTGCAGAAGCTTATTGAAACAATGCCACAGTGAATGTGTGGTGTAATCAAAGCTAAAGGTGGTCCAATGAAGTATTGAGTGTGTGACCTTTTTTCTGGTGGCCAGGCAGTGTATGTTATAAAGTTTCCACATCAAAAACAGTTGTTTTGTTTAGCTCACACATGTTTAACACATAAACCATGCATATTTAGGTTGAATTATTTTCTAAAATAGAAAACACTCCACCTTGTGATGAAGTGCTCCACTGTGTTTTTAAACACCATACACCTTCACTAGAATCATTTGGATTTCAGCCCTGGAATTGCCAATGTCTACCGAACTGAACGTAAAAGGTAGCTGTTAAGTTGAAAACTACCACTACATGTCATCACAAGGTGGAGCAGAGTATTTTGAGAGATGTAGACAGACTAATAAACCAGGATTACTCAAACATGTGCGAATGAAACAAAGCTCAACTCCAGGTATGTTTTTGAGGAGGTAATAACATTATAACATGGCTTAAAGCTCACAAGAATACATCTTTTTGCAATATAGGACTTTTACATGTAGTATTTAGATTTTGTATAATTTTGACACACGGCCTTTATGTATATACACACTACGTAACAACACCATGACTCCACCTCTTGAGCTCTTTCTTTGCACATATATGTAAATATAGTAGCTAATAGCCGACAGCAATTCATCAGCACTGGTACCGCGGCCTGCTTAATCAGTGAGCTCCAGCGCCATCGGTGCTCTGAGGAGTTGTCAGACAGTCAACAACCTGCTTGTCTCCATGGAGATGTCATTGCTTTGCCTGTAATGTTCCACAGTATAGCATATGATCTATCTCAATGTTGACACCATTAGGTCAAGTTAATACAATGCTGTGGCACATTCCAGGCAAGGTAATGAGATCTCCTTGGTGATGGACACCCCACCAGAAAAGTTGTTTTCTTAATTTTTTACTGAAATATTACATGTCACAAAAATATCCCATATTTTGATATAGACTGCTTCATTCTTCTTTGTATTGTGTTTTTAGGGTTATCAGCGACCAAGCCACTATATTGCCACTCAGGGTAAGAGAACAAAATGTATATATGTATTCAAATAATAACTTGACTCACTGATGCATTTTTTATACAGGTCCAGTTCATGAGACAGTTTATGACTTTTGGAGGATGGTGTGGCAGGAACAGTCCGCCTGCATCGTGATGGTAACCAATCTGGTGGAGGTTGGCAGGGTATGAGTTTTAGTTTTTTGTTTTCTATAAAAGAAAAATATAATATTTTATCCTGTATGCTTATGTATGCTTTTGTTATGTACAGGTTAAGTGCTACAAGTACTGGCCAGATGATGCAGAGGTCTATGGAGATTTCAAAGTGACGTTTGTGGAAGTCGAACCTCTTGCTGAATATGTTGTTCGTACATTTACTCTGGAGAGGGTAAGAGTAGTAGAGTAGGAAAAATACTCAAACTTCAAATCCATATGCATATTTATTTGATCTGCCTGGTTTTGTATACAATGTTATGTTAAATGTATCCTTTGATTTTTTTTTTTTAGCGTGGTTTCAACGAAGTGCGTGAAGTCAAGCAGTTCCACTTCACTGGCTGGCCTGATCATGGTGTCCCATACCACGCCACGGGACTACTTTCCTTCATCCGCAGAGTCAAGATGTCCAATCCTCCGTCTGCTGGGCCTATTGTTGTTCACTGCAGGTATGAGACACTTCTTACATATAAAGTACTGTGAACAAGTTTTTGATCACCTTATTTAAGTTAATTTTATAACATTTTCCAGTGCTGGGGCCGGACGCACAGGTTGTTTCATCGTGATCGACATAATGCTGGACATGGCGGAGCGAGAAGGAGTGGTGGACATCTATAACTGTGTCAAAGCCCTACGCTCACGGAGGATCAACATGGTACAGACTGAGGTGACTGCATTACCCATCCTCCATCTTCACCCACATTAAAAGTGTATAGAGTTTAAAAGAAGAAACGCACTGGTGATGTCAGTGTCACTTCACCCATAGCATGGTGTGGGTGCTGGCAGTGTCATCAGAAATGTGGAAAACCTACTGTAGTTTGTGTGTTTTAGCACCAGAGGGCAGTATTGCTCATGGACAAAAAATGCATGAAGCAATCAAATGGACAGAAATTATCTGTAGATGCATAGTATGGCTACATTAGTTACATAGTAGACATTTTTAATTCTTTGAACTTCTTTTAAATAGCTTTTATTTTATATAAATTGTATTTATTCATTTACCCTTTCAATCTTCAACAGAGCGACAAGTTGACTATTTAGGTAGCAAATATATTATTTACTTCAAATGCATAGAATAGATATAACCTGTTTGTTTTGCACTGTTAATTAGGTTGGTTTAATTGTGTTGTAATAATTATAGTTTTTATTTAATTTATTTGTATCTTTTTTAGCATTCATAACTCAGGCTCTCTGATATGTACTAAAATCACGGGACTGTATGTGAATGTTTGATCCCAGTCATGACTCCATCTCACCCTCCATCCTTCACTCACGATGTTTGTGTGTTGTCACGATCACGCCTGTGTAGAGAAACAGAGAAACACCTAAAGCAGTTCTTTTTTTAAAGATTCAGTATACTCTTTTTATATTTTTCCTTATGATACAATCGAGTATGTTTGACTGTGTGTTCAGGAGCAGTACATTTTCATCCACGATGCCATACTAGAGGCCTGTCTGTGTGGAGAAACTGCCATCCCTGTGTGCGAGTTCAAAGCAGCCTTCTATGAGCTGATCCGCATCGACTCCCAAACCAACTCCTCACATTTGAAAGATGAGTTTCAGGTAAGACTTTTATTTACTTCTCATTAAAGTCAATTTGACAGATTAATATATTTTGTAAATGTTCCTTGGTTTGGTGAGATAGTGCCAAGGTAAATATTCAGTATAGTTTTACATCAGTTATATGGCAGTTTGTGAAGAAATTTAGAAAATAAAAAGTTAGAAAATGCAGGAAGAATTCTAAAACGAAATACCATCATAACTATTGTGTAATTTAGACAAGTTTTGCCCCTTTTCATCATTGTGGTTGCTAGGTAACCTACCTCTGTGTACGTCATCTCTGCTGTCTATGTCCAACCAGGAAGTAAAACGATAAACTTCACCAAAATTACAAAAGTACTAAAAAAATATTTACAGTCTTTTAGTAGAATCTATGTACTGCAGCTTGTTACAAATCACCATCTAGTTACAAATCATTGTATTATGTTATATTACATTACTACATTACATCATGCTAACAAAACTTTGATCTTGCAGACCTTAAACTCGGTGACTCCACAACCACAGCCTGAAGACTGCAGCATCGCTTTGTTGCCTAGAAACCAAGACAAAAACCGGTTTATGGATGGCCTTCCTCCAGACCGATGCCTGCCTTTCCTGATTACTATAGACGGAGAGAGCAGCAACTACATCAATGCCGCTCTGATGGATGTAAGTCATACTCAGCTACAGCGCAGAGCTTATTTTCAGTACATTCACAAAAACATGTGGCGAGTGGAGACACTAAAGAGGAACATGCCTTCTTACAAAAGCATGCTGCTATTAACATGTCTTAAAATATATTATGGTATAAAGTAAAAGAGAGTACATATTCAGATGGTACAAACAACATGCACTCACACTCCACACAGACTCCCCTCCCTGTTTGTGTGATGCTGTGTTTGTGGTTCAAGCAGAAGGCTAGAGACAAATCCAGCTTCTGAAAAGACCGCTAGCTTCTCTGGCCACCAAACGTGTCTTATTGTTTTTACGCTGGCAACATGAGGCACTCGTGTGTTGCCTGTTTATCATTGACTCAAAAATTACAGAAAAGGTAAGGCGTCAGTGTGAGGGGGGCAGGGCCTAGATCTTTCTTATGGTCTTATTAACTAATGTAATGCATGTTGTAAAACATTTTCAATCTCCAAGATGAGAATGTAAGGGGTTTTTTTCCCGTTTGAGCAGTATCTTTCTAAGACTTAGTTAAACTCACTTTTGGCCTCTCTCTAAACAAGCTGTCAGAAGAGTTCCAGGTAATGGGATTTCACATCAAATTTCCAATACTGGATTTGTTTCATGGCTTCGGTGTTTTATGCTTCCAGGTTCATTTGTACAAATGTCCTCCCCTCTGTACTGTAGACCTCAGCTATGACCCAATGACTCCACTAGCTCCACTCCCATCTGGCTGCCCCTGCTCATTTAGAGACCAGCGTTCTGTTCAGCTCCCATCACAGTCACCTGAGCATAAAGCTGAGCGCCCCATGCCAACTGACCCTGTGTCTGTGGTGTAGAGCTTCACAGTATGAGGAACACACCCAAATCACGAACTTGTGCTATGTTTATGGTCTACAATTACAATATACAAAATATACTGTGCAGCTCTACACATGTTCATATGCCCAGTGTATCTGTGGTGACGCATGTTCCTAAAGGCTCACTGCATGATCGTGTACTGCCTCCTGTCCCACCATGCTGTTAATGTATGTGTGAGAATGGGAAATACAAGAAAGGAATGACAAACTGACAGAAATCACAATTTGCTTTCTCTGCCAGGAAAAATTGATCTTTTTTTAAATTTTTTTAACAGAGCTACAGACAACCCGCAGCCTTCATCGTTACCCAGCATCCTTTGCCCAACACTGTCAAAGACTTCTGGCGCCTGGTGTATGACTATGGATGCACCAGTCTTGTGATGTTGAATGAGATTGACTTGGCCCAGGTAAAAATACCATTAACACACTTTCTTAAAATACTTCTCACCTTGTACTAACTGAAGTATTTGTCCACAGGGCTGTCCTCAGTACTGGCCAGAAGAGGGCATGCTCCGTTATGGCCCTGTCCAGGTAGAATGTATGTCCTGCTCCATGGACTGTGATGTTATTAGTCGGCTCTTTAGAGTTTGCAATCTCACCAGGGTGAGTACAGCTATTTTTAAAGTCAACCTTTGAAAAACTGGCAAGATGCTGACAGTTCATTATGTTCCATTTTATATTTTTGCATTCTTAGCCTCAGGAAGGTTATCTGATGGTTCGTCAGTTCCAGTATCTGGGGTGGGCGGGGCACAGAGAAGTCCCCGCCTCCAAGCGCTCTTTCCTCAAATTGATTCTGCAAGTGGACCAGTGGCAGCGCGAGGGAGAGGAGGGAGAGGGGAGGACCATAGTACACTGCCTGTGAGTCCAGTTTAACGGGTTTTTGATCACTTTTTTGAATTTTTTTTTTTTTTTTTTTTTTTTATTTGTCTTGGGCAAATAGACATCTTTTCTCTTGCATAGCCTAGGCAGCCACAATCGATGTCAATCAACACATGATACAAGAGACAAGGAAAAATAAACAAAAACAGACAGCAAAACACACACACACAAAAAAGAGTATCTCCGATTGCCCAAAAAGGAGTGGGAAGAAGAAAACTTATTTAATCCCACCCCCTCTGCTATTATTTCTTAATTTTAGCATACTTTACTTCCTTTTCATGATTGTATTACATGATTACATTGGGGACTATGAGTTAAACTCATGCAACTTATGTGTTACATCATATTGGATAAGGTGCCAACAATGGTAAGGAAAGTTATTAATACCAACAATGGTAACGGACAGTAAATACCAACAATGGTAATGAACAGCAATACAGCAATAGTAATGGACAATAAATACGACAATAGTAATGGACAGCAAAATACAACAATGGTAATGGACAACAATACCAACAATGGTAAATTTGTGTACATATTTTATACTGTTGAGAGAGAACCTAACCAGGGGTCACAAGACAGTAAGCTCTACAACAGGGGTCTCAACAGGGGGCCGATTGCGGCCCTGGGGCCCCGAGTTTGCGGTACCCACCTTAATATGAAAGTTTAATGTTTATGCGGCCCTTACATATAAGTTTGATATGTAAGGCACTTTACAGTGTTGTATGCGGAGCTGAACGAACCTACCAATCACAGTGGGGTATACTATTCTGGGGGCGGGACATCGGGCTTGATGCAGAAAAACATTTCTCAGTGAGTGAAAGTTACAGCAGCGTTGTCATGTTGTGTTTTCTTCCGTGTGTGACTGGTGCCTCGTTTCTATTGGGCACACGCGGACATTCGTCCCAGCGCACTGCGCTCACAGCACTTGAAAAAAGTTTTTTTTTAAGTTGCTGCTGTTACGACCCAAAGGAATCAAACATTTATATCAAACATTTATGAAAGGACACAGGAAACAAGGATAAGGGTTCAAACAGGTGTTTATTTTTATAGTGCTTCAGTGTCGGTCAAAAATGAAAAGACAGGTAAAAAAAAAAAAAAAAAGTACAAAACCCCATGCCCAACCAAAAAAAAAAAAAGGAAAGGGACTATGATGAGCCGGCCAATGTAAAATAAGGACGATGCACTGGACAGGCCAACCCTTTACAGAGCTGCAGGAGCTGCCAGCGCACCGCTGTCCCTACCCTGCCAAAAAACACAACCCATAAACTTTCCCTACAGAAAATAACGAAAATAAGATGTCCGAACCCATCAGGCCAAACAAAAGGCTATACAACCCAGCATGGAGGCATCAGCAGGGAGCCGTGTCCCAATTCGCCACATGCACAGTTCAAAGTGCCGTTCAAAGGACCTGGCCAAGGAAGGGGACTCCTCCTGTGCTGAAATGGGACAGGGAGCGAACTTCAACCTCTGTCTGTGCGCTTACGTAACGTATCTTACGTGACGTTGCTGAAATAATTTGTTTTTATTTTTTAAGTATTCATTATTTAATAGAAGAGTCAAGGTGTCGTCGTCGCAGCCGTTTATTTCTGTTTAACTTGAATGAAGTAAGGAATTAATCTTTCCCTTTGAATATCAATAGGCAAATATAAGGGTCGAGGTGATTTTTTCCCAATTGTAGCTTCTACATAACAAAATATACCTTGTTAAAATGTAATAACAGAGACAGAAGTAACAGTATCATTTTTACATTCATAGTCTATAAACCAGAGAACACAGATTAGTCCGGATATAGCAGTGCGCGAAGTGTGCTCGGCCGATCTCCATGGAAACACATGACACATTTTTGGCTGCATTTGTCGGGTACATGAAATGGGACAGCACTTGTCACGCTGGAAGTTATGTAAGCCCTTTTTTAACAGCATTTCCTGTGGAAAACCTAATGCGGCCCCGCCTCACCCAAACTCTGCTTCCAGCGGCCCCCAGGTAAATTGAGTTTGAGACCCCTGCTCTATAAGAACTGCATCATACCAAGTTGCCAATTTCTGGTGTTGGTCAATTTCAAATTCACTCACATTGCATTTTTTATATTAAATTATATAATATTTTATAATATAATTTAATATAATATAGCCATATTTTATATGGCTATTAATCCCTATTTATTAGGGGTGGAGTTGACTAAAGAAATTCCTGATCGACTAAAGGCCTGTCCTCTCTAAAACTATTAGGATCTCTATGTATCTGACCAAAATTGCACTCACAAAGACTATGCCTGCACAGAAGTTCATGCAAAAATTACAGTTGATGCAGGAAAAAAAAGGAAACAATGTATTTATATTAAAACAGATTAAACTTGAGCTTAACCTTTTTACATGTAAATATCAGAAAATACCAAATCTTCAGCTCACTCACCCACTAACGTCTTTCTGATGATGTCCCATGTAAACCCTTATAATCTAAATAAAATGATTTGTTTTGGTTGATTCAGACACCATGGACCGATTAATCAACTAAACAACTAAAGGCTTACAGCCCTAGTATTTATGGACTAAAGAGTATGATCACTCATATAATCAGATCTTGCATAAAAATGGAAAAGAACAACCTATTTGTCTAGTACCGGTAACATTGCAATGCATTTCTTTCCCCTGCTGTATGCTTCAATATAACCCTATACTATAAGTAATATGTGTAACAGGATTCTATATGATAAAAGGATCATCATCACAGTGACTCATAAGTCAGTCACCATGGTTCTGTGTTTACCATGGTCTCTTTGCAGAAATGGCGGTGGGCGGAGTGGAGTTTTCTGTGCCTGCAGCATCGTGTGTGAAATGGCCAAGAGACAGAGTGTGGTCGATGTGTTCCATGCAGTCAAGACCTTGAGAAACAGCAAGCCCAACATGGTGGACACTCCGGTCAGTTCAGCACAGAAAATCACACAATATTTACATACCTTTTTACTTTGTATCTAGAAGAAAGTCAATAGTTACTCATTACTGTTGGTTTAGTTGTGTAATTTGTAAATATCTGTGGACTAGTTGGTACGTGCACAAGATGAAATTTATGTACAAAATATAGGCTCTTGAAAATAGCTGAGAAAATCTCTGTTATGTTAAAGGTTAAAGGTGCACTGCGTAATTTTTCTCATAGGTGGTTGGCCACCTGCTTGTCTCCATGAAGATGCTATTGGGTTGGAATGGTCGACAACATTAAATGTATGAAGCAATTATGTAAATGCAGGTGTTTATATTGTTCAAGTACCTTGAACTTTATCGACTCACCACAGTCTTTGCCTGCTTGTCTCCGTGGTGATATAAAAAATTAAGCCATACTGTGGAAAATTCAAGGCAAAGCAATAACATCTTTATATAGGTGGCCAACCTTCCATTAGAAAAGTTGCACAGTGCTTTTTTAAACAAGCAAAGATTTTTTTGTATTTATTTTCTATATGACTATAAGTTAAAAAAAATAAAATAAAATCAATATTCATATAAAGGAGTTGAAATGACTTAACAGTTGGACTGAAATTTAGGATACAAACAGTTTAATTTACCCCGTGGATAAATATAAATGCATATACGGGTAAATGGATCTATTTCGTTTTTTGTCTTAACACTTTTAAATGTATGTGCATTCACAGGAGCAGTATCGCTTCTGCTACGATCTGGCACTTGAGTTCATCGAGTCCTCTTCATAAAACCAGATGAGACAGGAGAGAGAGCAGAACATCTTTACACCATGTTTCAGTTTGGTGCCAGCTCCCCTGGTCAGCAGCCATTCTGTAGCCTAAAGAGCAGAACTTTTGCACCTCTACAAATGGCCCATTCATTTAAAGGGAAATGCTTGGACATGGACCAAAAAGCATGCCAGAGAAGGGAGAAGAGGATATACTTATTATTGTACAGCTGTTTCCAGTGCCAGGGGGTCCATTCAAGATGTTTAATGCCTCTTTTTTCCACGACTGTAGACTTTGAGTTGCAATACCCAGTTTGGACAGTAGATGTCTCACTTGGCCACGAGGAGCATCTTGACTGCAAGTTAGATTCCCACATCATGAGAGTTGGGCTTTGCTTTTTGTTGGTATTTGCAGCTTGTTTGTTTCAAGTACAATCTTATATAACTTTGTCATCCATTGTGCAACTTTTATTTTTATATCATTTCATTGAATATATCAATTATTACACAGGTCAATCGCCATTCTAATCCATTTGATTGGTTTTATACAGTCATGTACTGTGAAGAAGTTTACATTATACTATTGGCCATTTGTTTTATTTTCTGAATCCATGAAGTGATTAAATGTAGAACAAGTATTTACAAACTGTATATTTTAAAAGAGACATCACAGCCTTTTGACCTGCAGATTAAAATGATAGCCTATGTTTTTATTTGAATAGCATCAATTAACAGTCTACTGGTTAGAGCATTTTGAATTATGTATACCATATGTGATATTTGCTTAATCATGTTTATTTTAGGGCTGGGCCCAATGCACTTTCAATTCTTCCAATTCAAAAATGGTAATTTTAAACCGGTAGTAAATCTATATTAAAGAGATAAGGTCTGTTTACTTTTTGACTGAAATTATGGGAAGCTAGGTGTGTTTTTTCCATTTCTGTTTTGAACTGAATTGGAAGTGTCCCAAGCCTGTTGTTTTGCGCACTGGTGGCCAACACTTTTCTCTTTTTGTTGAAATTTCATTTTGTAGCTGATGTTTATTCATATGCCAAAGACTTTGTGTAAATATGTCTATACAGTTAAAGCACATTGTTTGTATTTATTGTTTACCTGCATTGCTTTTAAGAACAATCTTTTTTCATGTCATGTCTACTCTTACTAGCATCGGTGCCCCATTGGTCCAGAACAGTGTACTAAAAGGCAACACCAGCTATGTTTGAGAAAAGAGCCTTGCCATCAAAGCTGTATATTAAAGCATTAGACATAGATTTTCAGTATTTAGGTGGACTTCAGTAGTATTGTCTTGTTTTCCCTTATTGAATCAATGTGATGTTATTGTGGTTTTCTTTGTATAAAATGCCATTGCTGTTTGTGGTGAGTAGTTGCCTCAGACAGTCTCAATCAGTGCATTTCTGTGCACGTATTTTGGATCAAAGCACCTGCCCCTCGTAATGCTGGGGAAAGCTTTTGATCGTCATTTCCTGCTTAGCATTTCCCCAGATGTGCTTAGTGGGTGAAGCTAGCAGGACTGTGAAACCAACCAGTTTATTGTGCCTAATCATTTGTTGATGCAAGCATTTGAACTGCTTTGCTACCAGGGTGCCGCTTGAGAGTGTTCTTGTCCACCATCACCATTTGAATAGAATTTTGTTAGGTATGTTTTTCTTCACCAGAACCAGTCCACATCTTTAGTGCACAAGCTTACATGACACAGTATGTGCTTCTGTTGTGAACAAAAATGTTTGAATAAAAAAAAAATATTGTAAATATAATACAATAATAAGATGGGCCTGCGGTCATCTGTTAAAAGGGATATTAATGTAAATAGACTATCATTAAAGGCTCTATTGGAACGATAGGGCTAATGGTTGGCAGATCATCAGTTCTGCTATAGATACAAAGGTCAAAGATTGTACGCCAGGAATATTCAAAAAGTTATTGTTTAGACAGATTCTTTATTTTGCTGACTTTTTTGTTCTCCAGATTTCCAGTCTGACCCTAAGACTGTCAGATACCCATGACTACACACTTACAAAGACTTACTACTGAGTTGCATTGAGCCCTAATCAAGTCGACAGCATGCAAAGAGCAGTGAATGAACATGTTAGGATCCCCACTGACTGTACCATCGCCAAACCTGAAGCCTCAAAAAGTCACTAATGAAGGTGTCTGATTGAGAGCCCAGAAATGATCTATAAAAACCTCATATTATATGTAATGTTTGGCTTCTTTGCTGTAATAAAGACCACTTCTTTAACTACAACTGTGCGTGCTTCTTGTGACTAGAACATGTCGGTCTATTGGAGAAATAAGTCATGGAGTAGACTACTAATGCACAGTCCTAGTTATCAGAGGTTTAGCATCACATAGCTGGCATGTGAGTAAGTTCTTATACAAATTGTTCTTTTACAAATCTTTATACACATTGTTCTTAGTTTTCAAACACCATACTTAAGTAGTAATATATTTAGTGGTGCTTTTACGTGAGTGAAAGTTTGGCCACTCTTCCCAAGTTCCCTCTATAAATCTTTTCACTTTTTTTTAAACATTAAATTTTGTCTGTTTGCGGAAGCATATTGTATTGCTGATGAGATGAAGGTGATTCGGTTTTGCACAAATATCACTCCGCACCGTTTAAGGTAGCTCAAAATGGTTAGCTCAAAATGGTTAGTTCATGCTTCAGAATAGCTGTGTAGTAGCAAGTAATAAGTAAATAATTGCTTTGAGAGGCGAACGTAATTTTGTAAGATATTCATATTTAGCGTTAACATTAATTTCGATAAGCGAACTTTAATGCAAGCATTTTAGTTGAGCTTGCTAGCTAGCTATGATTTCGCTTATGCTTACGTTTACACTTAGCTAGAGACAGGCGAATTCTTCTAAAATAGGAAATTACCATAGTTGTATGAAAAAGAAAAGATTACAGGTAAGGAGAAATTGAACCTAAAGTAGCACAGCATTCAGTAAACGTGTTTCTTTTAATGAAAGTTCATGTTCAACTTCTTTCCCTTTGAAGTACCCGTAAGAAGTCCAGTGTCCGCGCCCCACACCCAGGGATGTACCTCCATGTCCACACCACCCCGGGTGAGTGCATGTAAGTTGAAGCGAGCTAAAACTAACTAAAAGCGAGCACGTCTCCTGCGCTCTATCTGTTTCTGCCTGCGCCTGCTTGTTTTTTTTTTTCTACAACGTCACATATGTAATTAAAACGAGACTTGAACAGACGATCACAGGTCACAGAGAGGTTGAGAGTGCATCTCTCCTTCACTGTGGCTCTAAGGACAGGGGATGTTCTGCTTGGTTTTTGTTGATGAATTTGTTGATTAAAAAACAACTAATAATACACACTCTTAGAAACCCAATTTTTTATCTTGAAAAAAGTTTAATTTGCATAATTATTTACACTGTATGGGATATATCGCAGAAGAGGCAAATTTAACAAACCACACGGAAAAGCAGTAAATTAAACAAATGTCTGAATGTGTCAAAACAATCTCTTAATCTTGCATTTAGAAAAGAAAGTTTACAATTCTGTTAAAATCTGAAAATGAAATTATCTTAAATTAAAGGTACTCAAACAGATTTGTAGATGCTGTATTATTGAACAGCCATAAAACACTAAATAATACATTCAGTTCACTATCCTGCATGCTATCTGAAGGTCTTTTAAAATAATGTTGACAAAAATTGACATTGGTCAACAGCGGAAAATAGTTTAATTTAAATTAGGCATATATTATATATTTATATATGTATATTTCTGTACAAATACTGAATATTTGGCATTATATTTATCCTCTTTATTTATATCTAACATTTCAAAATATTTTAAGCTAACCACAAACCTTATTAGGCTATCAAATATTTTTAAATCACTTCCAAAACCAGTAAGAGGCCCTTTGTAATCTCTACCCACAGCCACAACACAAGACAGTGCTTCACCAAAAAGCAAACAGACTGTGAATGCTCTCTCCTCTCACAAACCAGTCCAACCAATGATGATATCACAGGAGAAACGATGGGACTGATCAAATGTCAGCAGCACCCAAATATGTATCAAGTTTCTGCTTATATTTGCAACAAGTAAACAAACTCATGAATGCCATGGTGTCATTTGTTGCTTGATCACTTATAATAGTTTCTCAGATCCATTGCAGCTTTTTATGTAAAACGACACAATTTTTATATATATTTTTCTTTTACTACAACCCAATAAACGGTGGACTGCAAGTCATATTGTTTTTATATGATTAATGGTGTATGTCTTTAAGGAGCTGCCATCCATCGATACTTTCTGGCAGCATTCATCCATTATACAAGTTTGTTTAGGTCTGAGCCAAAGCATAATCAAGAGTTTGATTTAACTTTTTGCCGGGAAAGCATTGTTTTTATAATAAGGTCAATATGGTGGTCAAAATCTCTCTCCTGTAGCCCATTGATGATTTATAAGAAAAGAGAGCAAGCAATAGAAAGACATCTTTGCAGTGCAACTGTTTTGGAACAATCCCATCTGGCATTCAGCCTCTGTATGAGTGCTAGTTGTGTGGTGTTTTTGTCTCATGTTTTTGGTGTGTTGCTGATTGTCTGTAGAAAACAAAAACAGAGCTTACTACGAAGAATGAACTAGATTGATTGAGCACCCAAACAGATTTCACTGAGGTTTCCATGTTACAATGCAATATTTTGTGGTTTCATGTGTGTGTATAGTAATGCAAGTGATGGCCTAACTTATTTTTTTTTTTGGAGTGTGTGATGTGTAGCTGTGAAATGAGAGTGACACATTTTCTCCAGTGTGCTTTCACTACTCTTAGAATGAATGAGATCTGCACCTGGGGCTTGCAGCCCTTTGAGTTCTGCTGCATAGTGCACAGGCTGTGTAATGTATTCCTATATGTTTACTAAAGCATTTAACTATCTGTGAGGTAATCAGCTGTGAATAAGTGAGTGAGTCTCTCTTTCTCTCTATCTCCCTGTCTCTCTCTCATATATGTGCATGTGTGTGTATGTATATGTGTGTGTGTGTATAGATATATATATATATATATATACACACACACACATACATATATATATATTTTAGATGAAGTACTATTGCACTATTTAGCTGGTTGGGATATCAGGCAGATGATGGTGGAGGGGAATGACACCTAGTTCATTCAAAGCCAAGATTTTTTCTATTTACTATACCAGATTTTGCAAACTCTCTTTAAAATCCCACAATATGCTTAATTCAGCCTTTTAAAGTAATGTTGATACTTTTTAATTGGCATTTCATGTTTCACACCTTTTGCAGCATCTGTTTTCAGTTCAAGAACACACCCCCACCATCTACTATGACAACAGTGACCACAAGAGCTTCAGAATTGAAATATTACAAATTAGTCCAATGAAGGTGTATGCAATTTTTTTCATGTGGAACCTCCTAGCTTAAAGTGCTTTTGCTTGTTCAGAAAGAAACTACCTCTCCAAACTGGACTACAGGTTTAGATTAAAAACTCAAAAAGTTAATTTAATATAGTGTAGGATCTTAAAAATAAGTCTTAACCATTTTATGACATTGTGTAGAAGTTGATCTCCTAAAATTGAACTGTTTTGTGCTGTGTTGAAGCAGCAATCTGTCCCAGACCCATATCCAGCCCTTATTTTACTATATTACTTTAATGATAAACTTGCACACAGCACCAGCCAAAGCACACATCTATATAAACTCCTTTATGAATGACACTGTAAGGCACCTGAGGATTGGTCATGTATATAGTTGCCATTCTTATAAGCCCCTCAAATCATTTTGGCTATTGTGACATTAAAAAGTATATACATTACAATGATAAACAATGATACATTGCACATGAGAGTGGTGACTGAGCTGTCCATTCTACTAGTAGTGACCCAAAACCAGTTTAGTAAGAAGCAACAGAGCCAGGTGTGGATAGGCTAGCAGAATTAGCCACATAACCTGTAGATGTTGCCAACAGTTTAAATAATGAGTTGCAGATAAAAAGCTGCATGTTTAGGTAGTTTTGAAGAAAAGCTCCACTTAGTGCTAATGGTGATGGAGTCACAGTATGCAGTCTGGGAAGTAGAGTTATACATTTGCATTACTTGTGTTAGGAGGAAGAACAGTTACCATGTGTAGCCCAAGACACACTTCATGTGTGAGTCATTCTGATCACTTTTGAAATGAATTATAAAGAGCAGGGATGTTAAACTTGCAGTATCTGTCCACAAAATGTAACATGAAATAAACTGATCCATTTTTTTGGGTCTTGGTTAACAGTACACAACTGAACATTTCCACTCCAGGGAGTTGTGTGCTAGGGTTAGGGTTTACAAATATACCACACTTGTTATGGTGAAATGAAATGTCAAAATGAGCTTGTATCTCCTTTGTAACCTTCTCTCTTTTTACAGGTATGAGGGCAAAAGCATTGCAAAGATGGTCTTTTCTAAAGTCACATTTTACCACAGGTCTCAGGAGGACTGTGGGCACCATAAGGAATAAATCTCTATTAAAAAGTCCTTGAGTGTGTGTGCGTGCACATAGGACAGGGTAAAGGACAACAGTTTAGAGTAAAAAGCAGCACCATTTACTATAGTAACTGTATTCTGTTAAAGTGTCTGTTGCACCTGTTGTCATTTCCAGACCACACATAAACAGATCAGAATAATGCTCAACGAGAACTAAAGGTTGGCATTATAAATGTCCTGCGCAGACCAGGACTAAATCACTAACTCAAGCACAACTGTTCGTCTCTGTGCAGTATGTGCTGTTGGGTGATCACTTTTCAAATAAATAAGCTGGAACTGTGAGAAGGCTGATCAATGTCTTAAATAAATGAAATATAATATTGTTGAAACAGAACCTTTTTTTGAAAGAGTACAAATTTGTATGAATTATCCATAACATTCCTTGCAATTTAACTGCAACAATATCACATGAGCATCATCAACTACATTTCCCTTGGAAATACAAACATGAATATAATAAGGTGCTAATTGCATTATTCAATGAAGTCACCTTGTTGGAGTAGAGGAACATTGTCTATTGATAATTCATATTTGTTCTGCATTGGAAATGTATCCAGCAATTGACACACCTCTGCAAAACGGAGCCCAAGAAGAATGCAACATGCACATGAGAATGAGTCAATGTCCGTATGAGATGGATGAAAGAAGCAACAGTACTCTCAGCTGCACTATTAAGAAGAAGGACCCTGACAGACAACCAGTGGGCACAAAACTGCCAAAACCATTTAAATCCTGACATGAACAAATCCTAAGGTATCAAGAGCATGCTCTTTAGACTTTTGGCTAGTGAGACCATTATATCATATGTCCCACAAGGGGCCATATGATTTGGTCACTCTGTGTCCCCACTTGTCATTTTATTATTTTCTTTAAATGAACACACATTTTCTGCATAAATGTAGAGTGTTGGATGATGTGAATGAATAGCAGCATTTTTTCTCTGATTAGAGCTCAAAGCAGCTCTAGACATTGTCCCTTCTTGTTATAATGGCCTATTTGCAACAAAATACACCTTGTTGCTTATAACAGTTAAATCTCTGTTATAACCTATGACTACACTTCAAAGCAGAATGGCCAACAGCACTAGTTATTAATTGAAGTTTGTAGTGAAAACAAATGATCCAATAGAGAGGGACTCTGTCCCCTGGCAGTGCTGGAAAAATAAATAAAGCACATTTACTTTACTGTGCCTTGAATAAGAGGAGCAGCTAGAGGAAGGTGGACTGATGACAGTGGATGAGCTGTGGGTGGCTGGTGTTGGTGGAGATGGAGGAGCTTCTCAGTCCACGCTCTCAGAGCCTGGTCTGAGCTTCTGGGATGTAGATTTCAATACTGTCTGCTCTCTCAGTGGCTGAGTTTTGTCTAAAAGAAGCTGCTCGTTTGGCGGCCATCAGGCGTCTGCGGGCCTCCTGCCGCTGACGATCCTCTAGGTCCAGAGATCTCTCCCGAGTGATACCACCACGGCCCTTGGAAGGCCGCTTTGTCAGAGGTGGCGGCCACTTTGTCTCCTAAATGTGGACAAAATATTGTTGTAGTTACACTCAAAGTCTGGTAAAAAAAAAAAAAAAAAAAAGTACTATTTCTTCTTCAACACAATCTACAACATTTTTTAATTTAAGCTACATTGCACCTCCATAATTGTACTTAAGTACTTTTGATGCCAGTAAAATCAAATCAAAAGGGAAAACCTCACCAGCTGTTTGTAATGAAGTTAACTTGCATTATGGGGAAAATGTAATGGGTTCTGTTTACCTTCTTCTCAGGGCTCTCGACCAGCTGCCAGGCATTGCTTTTGATCTGCTGTAGCTCATCAAACTTGGCAGTGACATCATCGATGGAGAGCTGCAGGAGGTCCCAGAATCCAGCCAAGTCCTGAGAGGTGGGTCTGGGCATTGCACTGGGGTCCTGGGGGAGGCAGTGAGACAGATACAGTTGGTAATTTCAAATGCATGGGTAACTTTCTGACATTGACATTGTCAATATTTTTTTAAATTCTGGTTCAACAGTTATCTTTCTGGTTGATTAGAAAATCAATACTTTCAAAGCCTCCACATTCATGGTTTGCCTCAGGGATCAATTCTGGATCTCACCCTATTCTCTGTCAACATTAACCAGTTATCTGCCTCCCCCTGGACTAACCAATTCAGCTCTTTGCCGACAATGGAATCCTTTAAAGTGGGCTTTCACTGTGTGATTTTTAGGCACATTTTAGGCAGGTAGATCACAATGATATTAGATCCGCACTCAATATTGGGGCGGTTGTACTGTTAACTGATCTACTGGAGCTCAGGTTCAGAGTGCTTAGCACTGTATGGCAGCATAGGTGCCAGTCTCTGGATTGCAACAAGGCTAATTGTAAAAGTTGCAAAAGTGTGATTGTTTGGAAATGTTTTGGGAGAAAAAAAACTTCCATTTGCACAAAGTCAATTTAGTCCCTTCTTCAAAAAATGTATGCAAACTAAAGAGTCCTTTCAACACTCAATCTGCACTATGATCTTCAAAAATCTAAACAATATTGAGTGCAGTGAATATCTGAAATTTTACTTTAACTTTATTTATTTATATATTTCTTCACTAAGTGAACTGCTGTGAGACTCTGGACAGTAAGCTTTATGAAAGTTTTCCTTTTCTACCTGACATTGTGTTATTGGAAAACAGTACAATGGTGTTCAAATGTGCCATCCCATTGAAATGGCTGCTAGGGATGCACTAGGGTGGCTTCTTATTCGTATTCCCATAGGGACTGGTGAAGGGTCAGTTGTGGAACAATCAATTTTTGAGATCTATTGAAAAGAAGCAAAAGCCGGGCCACCGGCAAGTCCAGAAATAGAAAACCTATTAGCAACTTGGCCCTAAGCTGCTTTTTGTTTAAAACACATAAATGGCACATTTGTCCACTCACCAGATTCTGCTGACATAGCCAGTAAAACTGCTGAAACTTTTGAGACATTAGGAGCTGAGCACTCCCCACAGCACTTCGGATCTTTCCTAAGACTGATGGACACACAGAAAGAGAAGAGCTGGTGTCAGTACTCACAGCCGGCCATGGGCAAATATGAGTGATCTCTTTGCTCTCAAACGCTGCTGCCATTGTCACAATGTAGCACTTAATGCTGTGACTGTTAGCTTGGCTGCAATGACCGTGGGCTGCTGTCACTTCTAAAGTCAAATCATTTCACTTCATGGGTGCTCAAAAGTAAGGGTGAATTGTGAACAGACAGATTATGAAGTGCAAATTAAAAAAATATGGTTTTGGAGAGATGCATTTACAATTTTAGTATTAAGGTAGTGAAAAGTACCTTTAAATAATGCTGCAGTAGAAAGAAAAAAGGACAGAATTAACACACAACGCTGAAAAAGCTCTTTGTGAAACATTTACAAGAAGCAAGCCATAGTTAATATCCCTAAGACACTCACTCTCCTCTGACAAGTCATGCTCTTCAGCCTCTCTCTCCATCTCTTTGCACCATCCTTCCAGCCGCTTAGTTTCATTGTGAAGAAGCTGCATAAACCAGCTGCCGTCCCTGCGGATCGGGGACACTCGGCCTGTGTCAGTGCTCTCCAGGCTGGGCTGCATGAGCCAGGACTCAGGCTGCGGGCTGGGCCTGTAGTCCTCTCTGTAACTGAATAGGCCCTGTGTGCGCACAGTGCGCACGGCTCCATACTGAGTGGGTGTACTGGGCTCAGAGTGACGCCCAAAGGCTCCTCCGAACTGCAGCCCTTTGTCCTCCATCGAGGGGAAGCCTTCTAGCTCCATGTCTGCCTGCACTGCTGTGGTCACACTGTTGGAGCGCTTGACTCGCCCACGACTAAAAGTTAGAGCACAATTTGAAAAACAAGCTATGTACCGTGTAGGAGAGAGTATATCCTAATAAATCATTTTGTGTTACCGTTTATGGTCTTCAACCTGGATCCCAATGGAGTGGAACTGAGGGAGGCCTTTAGTCTCTGTCTCTGAGTCGGTCACAGTTTCCACCTGGAAACAAAGACACATGTAATCTGTAAAGTCTGTGTTGGTGCACCTGTCAGCTTTACCTGTATCCCAATGGAAGATCGCGGGGTTTTGAGGTACTCCTCAGCCTTGGACACCAGCACTGCTTTATCACATGTCTGGACTGAGCTGTGACTGCCCAGCGATGCATGCCTCTTGCCTGCTGCAGACTCCATGGCCATGGTGACCGCCTTGGTGCTATCCAGGCTGTCTGTGGAGCTGTAAATGGGGCGGCCCAGGCTGTCGGTGGTCCAAAGAGCGCCCCGAGGATGCCTGCCCTCCTGGTAGGCGTCCTGCGTGGACTCTGTACTGCTCTGGGCTGTTACAGAGATAATAGGCTTGGTGGTGGTGCGTGGGGGCACAGGAGGTGGAGTCTTCTTATAACTCTGAGGATATGATACTGCTGGATAGCACAAGCGCGATGAGACAAGGACAACAAAGAACGACAAGGTAGAGGATAAAAAGAAAGTGTGAATGAAAAAATGTAGCTTGAAGCTTACAGCCAAGTGCTGCAGTTCACTCATATCAGAGCATTGCACCATAGGGCTGTGGAGAAGGAAATGGCTGCAGCTCTAGGCGTGTATGAATGTGTGACAAAAAGGCATATGTGAAAATGGCAATCTGATGGTAATCCACCCACATAGGCACCAGTTTGTGTTTTGGACAAATTACAAAGCACCTTACTAAAAGTTAATAGGCATATACTGTATTGTGCATTAAGTATTAGAGTACTGTTTGACATACAGTCATACAGCCAGACATAAGGGAAAAGTTCTATTTCAGGCCTGACTTTTTCCAACTAAAACTGGTTGTAGATATGTAGGTGGATACCAAAATGAAAGTGACTTACTATTTAGAGCTCATAGAGCTTTTGATAATCCAAAAGTTATGTGCAGCTGACTGGCAGTCATCCAGTCCTTATGGTAAAATGTGGTGTTAAATTTTGGGGTGAATCAGCAGTTGAAGTAATCTAAACTCTACACTCTACATTAATATGCTAATAACTACTCTGAGCTACTACTCATAAAAGGCATATGGAAGACAATGAATACAGCAGTGCTAATGAATGAACACCAGAGGGTGCCCAACACTCCAGTGTATAACAGAGTTTCTAAGTTTTGTTTGACCAAGTTCAGCAAGTGCATTGCTTTGGAGTTACTCTAGAAATTAAATATTTCTTTACTGTATTTCGAAATTAAAATGAATTCAAAAATTGTAGTAGTTTTGCAATCTTCAAACAAGTGATCTCTTTAGTCACATTTACTGAAACATTTATTTGTATTCCAACATTCAAACAGTGAGTGCACTATAGTTTCTGTTATTGTTTTTCATACTTTTCTGTTTTTCTCTATCAGCAGTAATTGGAGATCCAGACCTACACTGATGAATGCATGACAGCAACTGAATAAAGACTGGCCCTAGCATAAAGTGTGTGCAGGACAGCGGTACCTGGCGGCGGGTGTGCTCGGTCCACACTGCACGAAGTTGGGAGACGAAACTGAATCCCTGTGAAAAGCACAGTGCAGTCCAGTTATACAAGACTCCAAGACAACTCTTCCACTTGAACAGACAATGCTGGATGTTTTGACAGGTACATAGGTCACCTTCTGGGGAGTAGTTCACTTTCAGCGACAGAAAACACAGGCTTTATAGGCCATGGAGGTGGTGTACTACAAATAATTATCATAGAATTAATTTTAAAAAATCATTTGACTGGCCACATTCATGTTCATTTAGCAGTAAAATTAATCACCAAACAATGTATACTACACATAGCAAAATTGAAAATTAAACGCAGGTTGAAGCTCCAGCTTTTGTGTGTTTTCTGTCCCAAATTTCCCATAGACAGCTCAGAGGCTAGTCTTGAAAAACAAAATTCTTACTCTACCACGGCTACACAATTTTTGTATAAAAAAAAAAAATTAGATTTGCTTTATATGTTTAGAAAGGAGGATTCTGTTCAAATTGGACATTGTAAACAACTCCAGGAGTATTAACATTTGAGAGAAGACTGAAATAAGAATTGATAAAACTTAACACAAGAATCCCATGCTTTTCAAAACATGGTTGTAGATGGTACAATAGTTTTTTGTTTTTTTTTCTATAAAAGGGGCTATTTTGTTCTTTGCAGAGATAATAGAATATCTAAATACTTTGCAATTTGATAACTGTACCAAATCAAATAGAAATTTTGATTGTGCAGCCCTACCACAAATAAATTGTGGATTTCACTTAAAGCTTCTATAGTTTCAATAAAGATTTTTTTCCTTCAAGCATTTATCCTCATTATGCTGGCCTCTGAGCTATACTTTGCATGGATATATAATAACATCTGGATCATGAATGTAGTCATGGCCGCTGTTATTTTGATTATTTCAGTTTGTTCTTTGTGGCCTGTGGCTCAAAAAAGCCACTTTACAGTCAATATTTTTAGTGTGCCACATGATCCAGTATCGAAAATAGGTTAGAGCGGCGAAAGGGAAATGCCCAATCCAGGTTTTATCATGTATCCTAGGGTTCCTAAGGCCTAAGGCAGCAATGACTCCACATTACAACACTCATAAAAACATGCAATATTGTATCTTAATAAGAGACCTACCTGTAAAAGTGTACCCAAATAAACACATTTTCCAGGAGGTGAGTCAAGAACTAGAGCATAACCCAAATAGAAGTAAAAGACTGTATGTCCTGTAAGCCACTTGCTGGATTTCAATAGATCTCTCTTATTTTACAGTCCATTGGGGGTCATTGGCGGACAAAGACACTACACTATTTTGCAACAATACTGTTTACCCAGTTTGAGATGTATATTGTTGGGAGTTTTGGTTTATTCTGCTCAAGAAAAAAATAGATCAGATAGTTCAAAACATTTGATAAAGTTCATAAGACCTGTCATTTACTTTCCTGAAAGATGCTCTTGCAAATTTGACACTCATGAAAATGGATGCTTACTCATTTTAAATTTAAATCCATCATGGTGTAGCTGACCCCCAATTTACACAGAATATTTTGCATGTGCGGCTTTTTGGGTCATGCATACAATGAACAGATCAGATGAATGGGTACAAGAATATGACCGCACAACTAAAGCAATGTATTTGTCTAAATGGGGGGTCAGTGCCATGTCCATCTGTGAAACATGAACAGTTAAGGAGAACAAAGAAACTCTATTCATTATTTTATGTATTTCATATGAACACTGCAAATAATGTGAAACTTTGCTACACAAAAACTGCTAACTGTACTGTAAGCAAAGCTGGTCTTGTTATATTACATTTAAACATCTAAAAGAGAGTTCTCTTTATTGGTGCGTTTTGTGAGATCACCTGCACACTGTGCAGATGTTATTGCCAATGTGTGTTTGAAGTCATAAAGTATGTTTCGCGCATACGACAGATTTATACTCCCATGGTTTCTGTCTGAACATCAGAGTCACACCTTACAGCAGCTGGAAACGGCTGTTACTACTGGAGTTCACACTTTGTTACATGAAGGAAGTCATTGCTGCACAGTGCACACCACTTATTTTTGGCATTGTAAACACATTTAGACAAAATATAAAATTCTTTGAAATTCCATATCCAGAATATGCAGTAAGGTGTGACTCTGTAGTTTCCCAAGAATAAGCGACGTTGGTTGTTTTGTCAGTTCTGTCCCTTTCCGTCCCGACTCGCTCCACTTGTGCCTTGGTTGTGTACTCAGGCTGGTGACATGTTTGTCCCACCTAGGTTAGGACCGATTGTGGCTTAATGGTGAGCAATGACTGGCATGAGCATGGGGGCTGGAAATGTAACAAATGGACATGAGAGATCTGGGGCCATGGGTTCAACAGGGCTGGTTTGAAGTGGACAAGTGCCTACATGAAACAGAGCTCAATGATCCCCTAGTAATGTCAGATTTCCTCTTGCACTCACTTTAGCCTTGAGGCTGAATAAACTTGAATTCTGTAGCTGAATGATTTTTTAGGGGGAGATAAAATATAACATAATTTTGTTTGGAACCAATTCACCAAAGTTGTTGGTACAATGAGTTGGCTACCCTTAAGATGATGGTTGTAGAAAACACTGAATGTACAATATCAATGAGTGCTTTTTGTTTTAATAGCATTGTGCTATTCTGGACCCTTGCGCAGCACAATGCAGCTGACCTCCTACTTGTCATTCATGACGATAGATGAAAAGGGCTCTTGTGTGAATGAACATTTGGATGGTTTGACAGAGGACATATGGACTTTTGAGTGTGTCATTGCCCAGCTGATTTAGCTGGCAGTTGGCATTTGAGTCTTAAACAACTCCACAGTAAAACATGTTGCTTTTTCTTTTACATACATATATACATACAGTGGTGATGCCCCCATGGATGCAGGGTGGATTTACCTCTATTTTGTGATACAAAGAACCATTACAAATCTATGAAATACTATGTCATATTAGCTACTTACAAGGACATTACATGTGTTTTTTATATCATTTGATTGCATATCAGCATACCCACTATAGCCATAAGGGGTCAGTAAAGCATAGATGTTGAATAATTAGAGGAGCCTTTCTGACCTTGGACATCTTTGCCTTTGTTTATAATTCATACTTTTGCTGCATTGATTTGTTATGGGTTGGGGAAAAAAATATTGCCAATCTTGTCTTGCACCACAAAAGGGCTTTTAGCTTCTGTCGGCTGACCTCATTCCCTTTGATTAAACTGAGTCAAATGAATACAATGATTAAAGTAAGAAAATATCAATGAGTCTGAACAGAACTATAACTTTAAAACATATGAACAAAAAAATCAAACAAATTAAGAACATATGTTGTTGTTTTATCCAGTGGCCAAATTATGTATTTTCATAATACTTGAACAGGCTGTTTACCTCTGTTCAAATGCAGTAGAAGCACTAGCAATGACCTATAGTCAGACAGAAGTCAGTACAGAAGTCTATCGACCAGTCTGTCCAGTACTGTTAACATGGCACTTAGAGTTCATTTAAAAGCAGACAAACACATTTAAATGTAGGGTACTTATGGTAAACGGATAACATATTCCTTGAGTTAGTGACAAACGTTGACACAAAATAGACAAAATGCATGGACAACATAGAAAAAAAGATATAATAAACTGGTTCCCTACCAGACCTACCGTACTCTCTACGCCCCGCTAAGCTACGGGCGCCTAAAATGACATACAAATAGAAAAAGAAAAAGAAACAAACAAAACAAAAAGATGATAACTTAGTACAAAGCATTTGATTTCATTGAGATGCTCAGAATGTCAGACAGTGCGTTACCCATGCTGTATGTTTAGTGTTGTGTGCCTTGTGGAAGTCCTCACTGTAAAGCTATGAGCCCGTTTTGATTTTAAATACAATAGTATACTGTCATTGCACAATGTTTACATTTACACCAGTGTAAGTCACCACAACAACAATCAAATACTTAAGTTTAATTTGTTCAAAAGAAACTGTAACTGCAAATTACAAAATAAGCTTCACTAAACAATGCCATTTAAGATCCCTGAAAATTGGAATATGGCTGATGCAGAACAGAGAAATGCATTAATTTCAAGATAAAGGCAGAGAAGAACATAATGTAAAACAATGTCTGGTCCTCCCAAAATCCTTGTATGTGACACAGCCGTTGCTTCAAATCTCCAAATAGAAATAAATAAACCACTACAGTAAACATTTACGTTTTTACAATATAATATGTGTGATGAAAAAATAATAATTTAATCCCAGATAACTCTTGATAAAGTTGTAGTAGTTTTTTTACACTGTGGTTATATAGTAATAGATTATTTTGCTCAAGAATTCTGCTACATTTAAACAAATGGTCTTGTTCTTTGGGCTAAACAATAAAGCAAAAATAAACTAAGGTTAACATTACTATTAAATACCATTTTAATATTAATTCACAATGACCAAAAATGTAATAATTTACTTACATAATTTACTTACTTACATGTAAGGTTTAAAAATAAAAACAAAAAGACATATAATGCTAAATTTAAAGCTACCATTTTTAGATTGGCCAACCCAGCTAGGTGAGGGAAGGGGGGGATCAGGTTTCACACCTACCATCTACTGGTAAAAGAAAATCAAATCAAATAAACTCACAAATGGTAGCTTTAAAATAAAATAAAGTTAAATTGTGAAATAAAGTACTTATTTTTAGGCTAGTTTACCCTACAAATAAGTACAAAAAACTATGATTATTAGTTCAGATGTAATAATTTAGTTGTCTTTTAATGAACTTAACTGTGAGTAAAAAAAAAAACACACACACAAAAATTTAACTATCATGACAATGATACAAGCATATCCACCTTTTCTCTCTTTACAGTGACTGGTCATCAGCTTCTTATGTCACACTAAAGTGAAGTATCTGGCAATAGAACACACGTAACCTCAATGTTTTGTTTTTGTTTTTTTTTGTTTTTTTTTTGCTAGCCCAATTTAACACACTCCATCCGAAATTCTGATACACCCATATCCCTTCTAAGCACTTTTAATGACATTAAGCTTGTTACTGCTCAGCCAGGCTTTCTTGTCGATAGGAGGAATACCACCTTATTAAAAGTATTGCAGGGTTTTAGGTTTAAAAAGAAAAAAAAAGCAACCTCAATACCAAACCATTTTTTTTTTTACAAACACTACTCCATTCTTAGCCTTTAAACATGATTAATATGAAGGCTTGACACTATACAACAGAGTTTGCATAGAATGTATGAATGAAAATTGGAGACATCATAACTGGCCACTCTTAAGCACCTTTATATTAGTTTGCTTCCCCCAAAGAATGGGAAACAAAGTGAAACAAGAAAATAAGAAAAATACAAATGTAAACATTGATTCCATAACTCAAAAATGAACAGTATTTTATACCAGTAATCCACATAGTATATTCTAATAATATACAGTAATAAATATAGTCACAGTCGTGTGCCCTGTACTAAAATGATGATATGCTAATCCAACCTTGGGCTGGAAATAAAATGACGTTTCTATTTGGATTTGTAGCGACAGTAAGTATGTCAGGATACTAAAGACTTAATTATATATTGCAGTCATGAAAAAAAGATTTTATTTTTTATTTTAAGAAAAATTGGTTTTGTATTAATTTTTTTAAAGAGCAGAGCTATGGTGTCTTTAGTCTATGGTGAATTTATCCAAAAGAAACTGTTATTGTTAAATTAACACCTTTTCAAAATGCCACAACACTCTAGTGTTATTTTGCTGTTTGCTGTTACAGCGTGCAGTGATAGTTGCCTTCTCAACCCTTTGAGTGAGGACAAAGAAACAAATTTCTAATCATGGACCTAACAAATTGACATTGATAATTGATGGCAGACAAAGTCAATGGTTATAATGGACCACAATAATACAAAGTTGTCCATTGGCTGTTGTTATTATGAATGGAGTTACTAGTCACTAGTGAGGCGGTGGTAGTACATTCTACAGTACTGCACTGCACCTCTGGGAACACAACGATCAGAGGTAGAAGCCTTCGCGGCCCTTGATTGTCTATATTTAAGGACCACCAGTTTCCCTCATCCTTCTGTTATATCATTTATGACTACAGAAAGGTGGCATTTAAAAAGCTGATCATATGGTGCATGGATCTTATGGCTTTTAAGTACCATAAGATGGCTCTTGAAAAATCAAAACATGTCCACTGATTAAGAACACTCAGAAAAGAGGAAGGAGATACAAAAAAAATGTGTTTTTATAAAACTATGCAGCAGGCCTATGAAGACTCAAAGTGCTTTTCTTAGCAGGGCTGTTACTCATTGGACATTGCCATTTAGAGAAGGGTTCTCATCAACCACTTTTCATCAGTTGATCTTAATTATATTTGGCATTGATTAAAATGAAAAATGTTTAAATTGTATTTTGTATTAATACCCCCATTTGATTAGAAAAAAGATAAATGTACTTTCTTGTAAGCGCCGCTAGAACACTGTAGTTTTTTACAATGATAGAATACTTTTTTGTACAAATCAGTACATTATATACATATCCACAGTTTGAACATGAGTGAAGTTTGTGCTGGAATGAATTGAAGCCAGTACATTCATACAGTATGATTCATGAAAACCCTTATTGTCATCTTTGCTGACTTGTGTCAAATGTGATGTAAACATTTTAACAGCTTTTTCTCATACATTTGAGATTTTGGTGTTTTGTGTAATACATAATGCTTTAATAGATTCACAATTATATTTGTGTATGACTGTATTATTTACTACTCTACAGCTGTTGAATATATGCTTTATATTTTAAAAGGAAAAGGCTACAAACAATAAAATAAAGTACATTTTAAACAAATTATTGTTTACTACAATTAAACTGATTGCCAAATGTATTAATGCTTAACAGGTAAAAAAATATTATTTTTAAAATTATTCACAGTATTTTTCTGTCTCATCAGGTGCTTGAGAGAATTCTTCAGGAAAAAGAGGAAATGGTACATAGACAGTAGATTAATGAACTGAGGAACCTAGTAGCAAGGCTCTCTTATTAGATCTTTTCTCATGAAGCAGGGGGCATTATTTAATAGCAGGCCTAATGTTTCGTTCTTTGTGTGCATTATTGGTGTAATTAACAGCGGCGAGTGACAGTCCATACAAATTATCATAAAAGTGATCCAAATATGTAATGTAACTGTTATTTATTCCTTAAGTAACTATAGAATAACATTAGATACAGATACTTTTTGGGCCAACTACACCTTGTAAAACTGTTTTAATACTTAAATTGATTGGCCTAACCCTTAA
The DNA here is from genome assembly GCF_009829125.3 of Periophthalmus magnuspinnatus. Lineage (NCBI taxonomy): Eukaryota > Metazoa > Chordata > Actinopteri > Gobiiformes > Gobiidae > Periophthalmus > Periophthalmus magnuspinnatus. The sequence continues at coordinate 9,305,344 of NC_047149.1, forward strand.
CGGGTATCCTAGAACCAATACCAGATTCCCTAAACTCTCCTGGATTGGAGCCAATACCAGATACCAGTATTGCTGTGTCCTTAAATACAATGTTCAGCACCTTGCTTGTTTGGCTATGGCTTTTAAAGCACACTTGATCTGTGGTCCTGTGTCTGAAAAATAGCTATTGCTATTTTGCATTGTTAGGCACTAATACGAAATATTAATTCTGGCTTTTAATAACATCTCCAGCTACGTGGTTTGCGCTTTGTTATCTAAACTGAAAATGTTAGTCTGTATGTCCAGTAATACTACTGCCTATGCACTGGAATGGAAATGAGCTTCATTTTTCATGTGCAGGGTGTATAATTTTTTCATCATACTTAAATACTTTTTAAAAGATCCTCATAGTTTGCAGCTACTTTAAGTTTGGTATCACATAGGTGTACTTATTGGCACTTGAGGATCAGTTTGATCTTTTACAGTCATTTGTCACCATTGCTGCAATTTATGTTTGATGGTTAAGCACTCTGTCTACATAAAGTAACATGAAACGGCCACACTGTCTCACCCTTGATGGTGTCCTATTTTAATCTCGAGATCTCCCTATCTTTTTCTTGTGCACAAAGACGGGCTGATTCCACTACATACAGCATGCCCCCTGCCGTAATTATGGAACATCATTATGCAGCAAATGTATTATTATTATTATTTGTTTGAAGACAAAGTCTGATTGAATCAAACTCATTTCAGTTCAGAACTTGCCAAACACAAAAGGAAACAATATCTGGATTTGCAAAGTAAATACATTCCGCACAGACATTTCATCACAATACTAATGATATATGATTTTATGTACTATAGCTTAAGGACGAATACACATTTATTCGTTCATATACTGGTAGTATTTTTCTCAGTTACCCTTGTTAAAGAGAAAACACATTTTGTTTGTCTGCGCTTCAACTTCTGGATAAATACATATTTTGGTCTTAATTAAGGACTTTTATGTCATGAAGTTGTGGTCTCCGTGCATCCTCCTCCACAGCTTTGCACAACAAACTTGAGCAGAGAAAGTGGGCGAGCAGCGACTTTTAGAGGCGGGTTTTAATGCAGCAGAGCATGTAGCAGAATCAGCATGTAAGAATGATTAAAATGACATAGACAGATATGACATGGGCCCACTGGTGTATTTGCGGCTCCATAACTCTAGACTGGCGCTTCTGTGGCCACCTGTGTGGCAAATAATGTCCTGTTGTTTGTTTGCCTTTTGCTTTTTGTTGATGTCCCAAGGAAAGTCCTCTATTGGAAGGGGACTTGCAGGACTTCCAGACCCCTCGGGGGTGCTTTCTGGAGTACCCTCAATGATCTCAATTCGTGGAGGGTCCATGAAGTCCATAATATTAAAGGGTGTTGGCTCTGGCTGACACATAACTGACTTATCCTCTGTGTTTTGTCGAACAGCCCAGCTTGAGCCTGTTTGAATCCCTATGGACACACGGTCGTCTGTCTGAGTGGTGCTGTCACTGCACGGCTCCCGGCACAGAGTCCACATATTGTAACACTGAGTGAAGTTGAAAAAGTTGCTGTTAAAAGTCTTCAACTCCCCACAGACGTCTCGCCGTAGCTCCGCCAACTCATAGCGCATTGCTGAGATTTCATCCTTCCATTGCATGTTGAAAGCTGCAACCATGTTGGCAGACTCTTTGAATGCCTGAATGGCCTGAGGGACTGCAGGTTCAGATGTGGCTATAGGTGAAGCTCCTGGAACCCTGTATGAAGGAGGGGTTGCCGGTGGAACAGAAATGGCTGTTACAGTGGAGCTAGTGCTGTGTTGGCTGCGTGCAGCAGCTGTCTCTCTCTCCAGCCTCTCCAGCTCTACATATGCAGATGAGCTGGCTCCATCGTCATCTTCTATCATGTCATCATTTAGTAAAGAGGTGGCATCCACAACATCATATCCCTCTGAAAAATAGATTGGATATGCAAAGAATATTCACAGTGAAAGGAACAGCTGGAATGTGGCTGAATGGGAATCTGAACTAACAAACAAATATCTATGGAAAACATACAGTATGCGAGAACCAGAGCAAGAGTGGACTGCTTCAGCCCTTGTTTTTTTTAACTATATTCATACTGTGTGTATTGTGAATTGAATTGATACATTGGTAATAAATCATAAATTGGTAAAACTCTCACATACTGTAGGCTTTCACAATGTTTTACACTGCCTTCTCAGTCAACTCAAGGTTCATCAAGCTTCTTTCCATCTTTTCACAGCACAGCACAATAAAGCATTGAGTTATACATGAATTAACATAGTTATAGCCATTAGAATATAAGTTGTTTTGTTTATAGAGGACTTGGTAATATTAGTCATTACCTTGAAATTGAACTTTTTGTGCAAAAGAAAAGATGTCAAGAGAAATTAGAATAATCACACTCGACTGGATTAAGAGGCAGATATGAACCCTATTGAACATGTCAGGTCCAAGATGGTGGATTAGACCATGCAGATAGAAAACCTGGTGAGGGGAAGGGTCACGGCCCTCGGACTCCACCAGGAAGAGGCTGCAATCCCACAGTCAAAGACAGCTGACACATTTACTGCCACGCTTGAGACTCATTTAGACAGCTCCCACAATTGACTGGAGACAGTGGCAATGTCATGTACGGCTTTTTATGTCATAAATAGAGCTACTTTGAGAATCTTATTTTTTAAATATCTATATACATTTTTCGTTGTTGTAGTTGTCTTTGTTTAAGCATGTTTAGCTCCAATAAATATGCACAGTGTCACAATCTAAGTGTTAGTGAGTTCTGAAGTGTTTTGGTGGAATTACTATAAAGAACAAATTCTACCATCTATACTTCTTAGTTCTAAGGTCTTATCTTGTATATTTACTGAGAAGGCAGTGCAAAAACACACATAGATATATGTATGCGTGTCAACATTAAATACCTGCAACAATCATCCAGTTGTTCTTTTCCCCTGGTTATCCTTCAGATGGATGGTCAAATGGAGAGGGATTGGCTGCTCGTCTGCCCTTCACCACACAGGGCCCTCCTAACCTCACATGAACTCATCAACTAGTGCCACATACTAACAAATAGATAAATCCATCAAATTTAACCCATTGTTGGGCCAATGCCAATGCCAGCACACATTCTATGGCATTTGGAATATCTCCACATTTGGCAATTGTTAAATTACCTTTTCACATTTTTTAAATATCCAACTTAACTATTTGCGTAGGAGCAACGAGCTACTCGAAGAGTTCAGCAAATAAGACGGTGGGATTGAAGAGCACCCCTTTGTCCATAGTGCTTCAGAGATTGTTGACAGCAACCCCAATTGAAGATCACAAAAGTCCAAATTGATAGGTTAAATAAATAATACAAAAAGTACAATTTACTATCCACAAAGACACAAAAATTTACAAAAAATGTTTCAATAGGGTTCATAGCTTTACTCCTCCAAGCATCAAACAAATGCACTTAGTGAGGGTTTCTAATGCGTATGTTTGCACAAAGAGGCACATTTATTCTTTATCATATTTGGCATGGTGCTTATCATTTAGTCATCATTCCCTACTTTTAATTGCAGCTCAGTGTCAGGAAAATTGTATGTCCTGTGATTACTCAAAACACTTTGAAACAACACAAGATAATGTGATCATTGAATGGACAGCATCTTTGTGCAATCAACGTGTGTAATATTCTCTGTGGGAACTTACCTTGCATTTCTAAAATGTGTGTTTTTATCATATGTTTAAATGTATCCCCTCCCTAAGTAACTCACAGTACATTTAACACCACAGTATCACATGCTTAGGGTAGAGCCTGCTCAACTAAGGCATGCCATGTATTGGTTTAGTGGTTCTGTGTCTTGTCAGTGAGTGTGTACATGAAAGGACCATCCCACCCTCAACCTAGAGGCTTTGTAACAACAAGTGGCCAATCAGAAGCTGAAATACTATGTCAGAGATCGTGCAAACTAACACAACAGGCAGATCAGAAGGGTGGGGGGTATGCAGAGGTAACAGACACACACAGTAGTGGCTAAGGGAAAGGATGTCATTCAGCCTGGCATCCCTGAAGCTCAAGGGTTCCCACTGTACATATGTAGGTATGCTACAGTAGTGCGTATGTATAGGATTATGTATGGGGATATGTGGTCTAAACCCTTGCTCTTTTGGGGGGGATCATTTTACCTGTGGATCTGAGAGTTGAAGTGACAGTGGAGGATGTCATTGAAGGCAAGCAGTCGTCATCTTGGGAATAACCAGCCTGAATTGCACGGAGGTAACTGTGGCTTCGAGTGCGGAACGAACCGGGCAGGTCCAAGGCCTCCATAGCCTGGGATTCTACTTCACTAAAAACGGACTCGCAAACTGACTCAAACTGGCCATTGATCTCAGTCTCACTCACCTGAGAGACAAAAACAGGAATAGCAGTCCTTAATTTTTCCTCTTCCTTTCTCTTTCTCACTTTGATTCTTCCCCTTTGCACAGCAAATATGGAGCAGCGTTAGCATAAGGACATGCCACTGTCAATAAGGACCTTAAACTGAACGGATGAACGTCAGAATTAAATCAAAATGCAAATGACAGCACAGCAAAAACAAATCAGTTCAGTGTGTGTTAAGCAACATTGCAGACATGTATAGCACAACATTAAGCAAACACAGTGTGTATAATTGATTGCATTTTTAAAAATATTACAAATATATATATATATATACCATATTTTCCAGACTATACGTCGCTATGGAGTATAAGTCGCACCAGCGAAAAAATGCATAATAATGAAGAAAAAACATATATAAGTCGCAAATCTTGGGGATTTTTTTTTTTTTTCAAAATCCGAGACCAAGAACAGACATTTTATCTTTAAAGACAAGTTTTAGTAATAACAATAAAATAGTGAACAACAGACTGAATAACACATTTATTTATTCAGCTACATGAGGCACAGAAAACAAACTGAAGATGTGTTTGGTATGTTAAGGTAAGATATTAACAGTTAATCAGTAAATAAAAAAAAAAACAAGCTAACAAGTTTACTCTCGATCTTCATTGAATTCTTGATCCTCGATGTTGCTTCTGAACTCTGTCAACTTTGGAAGTAGATAAAGCGCCGCTTCCGTTTCTGTGTGGTACCCAAGCCTAGAGTGTCCATGCGCGGTTGTCAGTGTGACAATAATGAAGATGTGAATTTATATATTTTAATAATTTCACATGTAAGGGACATCTGAGTATAAGTCGCACCGCCGGCCAAACTATGAAAATAGTGCGACTTATAGTGTGGAAAAAGTACGGTATATACATATTTTTTGTCAAATCTACATTTGTTATCAATCTATTTGGAAAATCACTGATCATAATTTTACATTTTTGTAATGATTAAATGCAATTGAAATATGTAAATTATATTGACCCAACATTCAAACTTGTAAATTGATTTTCTTATTGGCAAGTGTAATGTGTTCTTGTGTCCTGCAGTTGGCACAGTGTCTTTAAACTCACCTGGCTTACGCAGCTAGCCTGACTGAGGGTGCTGACAGCACGCATGTAGCTCTGGTTACGAGAGCGGAAAGGTGGGGGGTGAAAGGTGGTGGCAGGGTCCAGTGTAACGCTATGGTGGGGCCGCATGTCTCTGGTTTGCAATTGGTAGCCCTGGCTGGACAAGGATAAGGGATAGGGGTGGACACGAGTGCACAGTTCAACAGCCACACAACAAATTCAACAAAGGCAGCATTTGTCCAATCATCTATCTCTTCATCAGTACAGTGCAGTTAGCATATTTTTTTCAAATATAAACTTCCCCTGAGAATATTGTTGGTAAAAAAAACAATGACTGAACAAATCACTGAACATTAAAACTGATCTCCTCTCCACTGTTACAGTAGGTTTGGTTACATTCTGTAAACAGCAAAGGCTAAAAACAAGTAGCAGCTCAGGGAAGGACAATGTAAATGCAAACATGAACCTTTAATTGTTGAAGTTGTTGATTTACCAGCAGCAGAGAACATGTAGAATTAAAAATCTTCACATCCAAGTTAGTCAATACTCAATACTTGGCTTCATTAAAGTTCCAATATTTTAACATTTTACTGAAATTCCCCAAAACAATTCTGCAAATCTCCTTAACTGAGTAACACATTTTAGAATTTCTGCAGCTGGCACACTGTATAAACGTGACAGGTTTCCTTCAGCCGTGCTGTAATGAGTGAGGTCTAAATACCTCCTAGTTCTAAGCGACACACAAATATTGAAGTGATTGAATAAAGAGGCCTATTTGTAACACAGCACTTCTGTCAGAATATGAATGACTACTTAACCAGGAGCACTTAAGAGCAGGCTAACAATGCAGCACTTAATAAGTTCACGCCAGACAGCTTACTTCACAGTGTTTCCCATTAGAAAACGGTGTAATTGTCCCCAAAGTTGAATTTCCTCTTCCTGTGAATCATCTTCACATTGAATACTACAGCAACAATTAACAATAATTTGTTATCATCATGAAACTAATAGAGACCCCTGTTATACAGTATATCTCATACTTTAACATGCGTAAAGACAATAACTTGCACACAGAACTCCATGGCTTAAATGACATGAATTGTAATAAACCAGACGCTTGGTCCCTCCTACCTGTGGGAGTCTAAATGAGGTCTGCTCATGGCTGATTTCAGGACCAGTGCGTCCGGTCGTATGGCGTTTTGTGGTGAAGTTTTGGGACTCGGCTCTGAATCTCCGCTCTCATCATCAATCTCCCCCATGGCTTTGACATAGCTGCTACTGCGCATTCGGCGACATGGGATCTCCTCGTCCTTGTCTCCAGGGTAGGCACTCCACTCATCCTGGGGCACCTGCAGCCAACACACATCAGTATTATCAATACTTCAGTTCATTTTTCTTTTACTACACAGAACAAAGTCTGTCTTTCTGTGCCATAATGTCAGCAATTAATTTGTCTGTATACACAAGTGCAGCTTTGTTGGCTGTATACACAAGTTTGGCTATGATGACTATCCATAAGCTGCTGGTCACTGCTGGTGCTTGGTATCTCATAATACACGTTCCCTGCCTGCTTTTTGATCCAGTATACATTACAGAACACTTTTGGTTCAAATGTATTTTTCCCATTGGACAGGTCTGCCCTCTGCCTCTCTCTGATTCCCCTCACTTCACCCAATCATTGAGCTTGGCTACTTTTCTGCTACAGTCATTGAGCACTTCTTACACAGACTAGCTTATTCCCCTTTTCACCTGGAGCTATGGAGTAAGGCTCTGTAGTCTCTAACACTGCTGCTGTCACTATCAAACCATGTCAGGCTTTTTTAGACTGCATATGGCTGACAGGAGTCACTTTCATTAATATGGTTATGTCTTAAGTTTTCGGGGAAAAAAATGTAAGCCAAGAATTTGGAATTAGAAATCCATCCATCCATCCATCCATCCATTTTCTTCCGCTTATCCGGGGCCGGGTCGCGGGGGCAGCAGTCTAAGCAGGGACTCCCAGACTTCCCTCACCCCGGACACGTCCTCCAGCTCCTCCGGTGGGACCCCAAGGCGTTCCCAGGCCAGCCGAGAGACATAGTCCCTCCAGCGTGTCCTGGGTCTTCCCCGGGGCCTCCTCCCGGTGGGACATGCCCAGAACACCTCCCTAGGGAGGCGTCCAGGAGGCATCCTGAGCAGATGCCCGAGCCACCTCAGCTGGTTCCTCTCAACGTGTAGGAGCAGCGGCTCTACTCCGAGCTCCTCCCGTGTGACCGAGCTCCTCACCCTATCCCTAAGGGTGCGCCCGGCCACTCTGCGGAGGAAGCCCATTTCAGCCGCTTGTATCCGCGATCTTGTCCTTTCGGTCATTACCCAAAGCTCATGACCATAGGTGAGGGTAGGAACGTAGATTGACCGGTAAATCGAGAGCTTTGCCTTCCGGCTCAGCTCCTTCTTTACCACAACGGACCGATACAGCGACCGCATCACTGCAGACGCTGCACCGATCCGCCTGTCAATCTCACGCTCCATCCTTCCCTCACTCGTGAACAAGACCCCGAGATACTTGAACTCCTCCACTTGGGGCAGAGACTCACCACCCACCCGGAGAGAGCAAACCACCTTTTTCCGGTCGAGAACCATGGCCTCGGATTTGGAGGAGCTGATTCTCATCCCAGCCGCTTCACACTCGGCTGCAAACCGCCCCAGTGCCTGCTGCAGGTCCTGGCCTGAAGAAGCCATCAGGACAACATCATCTGCAAACAGCAGAGATGAAATCCTGTGGTTCCCAAACCAGGCCCCCTCCGGCCCCTGGCTGCGCCTAGAAATTCTGTCCATAAATATAATGAACAGAACCGGTGACAAAGGGCAGCCCTGGCGGAGTCCAACATGCACTGGGAACAGGTCTGACTTACTGCCGGCAATGCGAACACAGCTCCTGCTCCGGTCATACAGGGACCGGACAGCCCTTAGCAAAGAGCCCCGGACCCCATACTCCCAGAGCACCCCCCAAAGGACACCACGAGGGACACGGTCGAATGCCTTCTCCAGATCCACAAAACACATGTGGACTGGTTGGGCATACTCCCATGAGCCCTCGAGGACCCGATGGAGAGTATAGAGCTGGTCCAGTGTTCCACGACCAGGACGAAAACCACACTGCTCCTCCTGAATCCGAGGTTCGACTATCGGTCGGATTCTCCTCTCCAGTACCCTGGAATAGACCTTACCGGGAAGGCTGAGGAGTGTGATTCCCCTGTAATTGGAACACACCCTCCGGTCCCCCTTCTTATACAGAGGGACCACCACCCCGGTCTGCCATTCCACAGGTACTGTCCCCGACCGCCACGCGATGTTGCAGAGACGTGTCAGCCAAGACAGTCCCACAACATCCAGAGACTTGAGGTACTCAGGACGGATCTCATCCACCCCCGGAGCCTTGCCACCGAGGAGCTTGCCAACCACCTCAGTGACTTCAGCCAGGGTGATGGACGAGTCCGCCTCTGGGTCCATGCGCGGGAATTAGAAATATTATATATAATATATCTAATAATATATTTTTTAGCCCTTACCATTTATTGAAAGTGCATTAAAATAAACACAATACCATGTACAAAAAGGAGTTCCTCCCCTTTACTTAGGGTGGTTGTATGCAGATGTGTTTCTCCAAGCCTTAAGGATTCATTATTAAAACTGTCACATTCACTAATTTGCTATGAATACATTTATCCGCTCCCGCATGAGTGGAATAAAAAGCAACAATCTTCTGGCCTCTAATCAAACTTAAGACGGCAATAAAGGCAAGCAGTTTTTTTTATCCCTATATACAAGCATTGATTGTGCAGGTCTGTGTTTAACAAGGCAGCCGTTACTCAGTGGACTATGTATTTGGCTCAATAACATTACCTTAATTTTGAGCTCATTTGTTGCTTTTCCTGAGAAAATGTCTTTATTGTTGGCCTGAGGGCAGACAATTACACACTCATCCCTCACAAACACTAACCTCAGCTTAAAGCATTTTGTGACAACATCATTGCCCTTTTGAGCCTCAAAAGAGCCTCATGATGCTCACAAGAGTATGCACTGGTCAGGACTGGGATTGAATCTCAGCAGTTTACATGATTACATGCAGCACCAACGTGCAGTGGAAGGTGTTCCCGTCACTCTGGGCTGTGTTAAGTGTAAAAAACATACCATAAATGGACAGCCTAAATTAGGATTAGCTATAAGTCATAGCTTTCTGTTTTAACATGACACTGTTTGTTACACACAAATATTGCTGAGTGTTGTGAGATTGTTCTATAGCTTTTAATGCATTTCTAGGTATTTTACCATCTTGTTAACGTGATGAGCCGGCTGCACACTAGAGGATTTTAAAATTGTATACACTTTTAAGATGAGACACAAACTGTGTAGACCACAGATATAAGGACATTTTGCAACAATTATTTGTCTCATTCTTTAATGAAGGACAGCGACATGTGTTGCATGATCGAACGGGATGCTCTAATGAAAACCACTACACATTGATACAAAGCGAATGGCGGGATCAGGTCATCTGCAAGTGATTTAGCACAAGGTTCTCCACAAACATGAGGTGCGAGATAGGAGAGGGGCGACCCGTGTTGGCTGCGCCCCAGCCCTGTCACAAACAGCTCTGCTCACCAACCCCTGCGGGCCGGCTATCCTTGACCACTCAAAGATCCACAGTGCTACAGTATCATCACGTTTAGGGGGGATTCTGACCTAGGTGTTCAGTCATAATCCCATAGATGGTAGCGTCGCCCCATTGGCTCCTCAGCCAAGCACATGCACCAAATGTCTGAACCTACGGTTCCTCTCATCCTGAGCAAGATTACTATTGCAACAACACATCATCAGTAGGGTAAAACCTTTCTCACGACAGTCTATTCAGCCTGTAAAGGCCACACCAGGATGAGGGCTACACCATGAGTTTCTCTTCTTTTATGCCCATAGCGGCCAATGATGAAGAGGTGCTCCTTGCAGCATGAGATGGTACATTGTCATGTATGAAGATGGTTTTGCTATGGAAAGCACTGTTCTTTTTGTACCGTGAAAGAATGTGGTCAGTCAGAAACTCCACATACTTTACAGAGGTCATTTTCACACCTTCAGGGACCCTAAAAGGGCCGACCAGCCCTCACCATGATTCCGACTAAACATGACTCCGCCACCTCCTTGCTGATGTTGCAGCCTTGTTGGTACATGGTGGCTGCCCACCAACCATCCACCACTCCATCCATCTGGACCATCCAGGGTTGCACGGCACTTGTCAGTGAACAGTGTCCTTTCACAGCATCATTTTGAGATTTTAATTCATGCTTTTATCACCAATCATTTGGATTATTGTAATGCACTTTATATTGGTCTGAATCAAACTTCTCTCGCACGTCTCCAACTTGTTCAAAACGCAGCTGCTCGCCTTTTAACTGGTACAAAAAACTGGTAACACATTACACCTGTTTTGATGCCCTTACATTGGCTCCCTGTCTCTTATCGAATTGATTTTAAAATCCTTTTGTTTGTCTTTAAATGCCTCCACGGCCTCGCTCCACAATATCTGTCCAACATGCTTCAACCTTATGCTCCTGCTCGCTCACTCAGGTCTGCAGATCATTCACTGTTAGTGGTCCCCAAAATGAGGAGGAAACTTCGAGGGGACCTTGCCTTCTCTGTGGCTGGTCCCAAACTGCGGAACGCATTGCCCCTGCACCTTAGACAGGCTGAGTCACTTTGTACTTTTAAATCAGCTCTTAAAATGCACTTTTTCTTTTTAGCTTTTCATTGATATGTTGACTTTTATAGTGTACAGTTTGTAGTTATTTATTTATGTCTGTCATTTATCTGTGTTTTTAAAATGTCTGTTGTGTACTGCACTCTGGTGTTTTTAAAGTGCATTAGAAATAAAGTTGGATGGATTGGATTGAAAGAGCCGTGAGACACAATACCATCCATGAGTTTCACTGGAAAACAAACATTTTTACCTTTATGACAATTAAACACAATTTGCATAATAATTTGGAACGTGGTGCAGATAAGAGGAGTGCCACGACAAATAGTTGCTTACAAGATGCGTTCCTTGGGCCCCAAAATCATGGCGAGACAAATTGGACTTAAAATCAGGCTAAAAATCCTCTTGTGTGCAGCCGGCCTTGTGGTAGCTAACAGCAGTACAACAGTTAAGATTTTCTAAAGGAAAAGAAATGTACAGCAGAAGGTCACATACCTGCAGGTAATGACAGGTGCGAGTTTTGAGGTCGGTGTGCATCATGGGCTTGTCCAGATTTAGGGATGATTTCCTGTAGTGCTCTTTAGCCTCCCTCACTGTTAACGTGGACCACGAACTCCTCTTCATAAACTTGCCCTCAGGTGCCATAGCCATGCTCTCACAGGCTGAGCACTTGACATCATTATTACTTTTGGAGGTTTTGAGTGAATGGTCTCCAAAGTGGTGGCTGTGCATGTGGTCGGGATAGCATATATGATGCTCCCCATGGTGCCGGGACATGACGCTGGCGGGCCGGTAAGTGCTGTCACTGTCTAAGTTGTCGTCCGAACTCCACCAGCCTCCTGAGCGGTGCCTTCGCTCTTTGCTCTTGCTCCTTTTGCTCCCGTGTTTGGAAGGATGATGGCCATGATGGTGATAACTCCCTGCTCCTCCCCCACCGCCTATACTGTCCCCTCTTGTACCATTCATCTTGGATGATCCTTCAAGGGAGTGTGACTTTGTGAAGAGCTTTTGTACGGAATGAACAAGATGTCTGATTCGCCCAGGGCTCTCGCTGCGTTGCTCAGTGGTGCGCTGGTATTGTAACGTGTGGAAGCCGTCGCGATGTAGTGGCAGTTGTTTCTCAAACTGGTCAAGCAGGTTGGCGGGAAGTCGATTGCTCTTGGTGCTCGGGTGGTGGGAGGAAGCAGCAGCCACAGCAGGGGAAGTGGCCGAAGTCGTGATCACTGCACAGTCGTCTCGCATCGGCGTGTCATAGAACTGAGAGCTGTAGTGCATTCGAGGGAAAGTACTGCTGGAGATGTGTTCGCTTGGGGCAGGTGGAGCCATTAGGACTGGGGACAGCATGCAGTCGGAGTGAATGGAGCTCCGCGGAGAGTAGCGCTGGTGGAAGTCCATGGGGCAGCTCTCCGTGGGGCTGAGCAGGTAGGACGTGTGGCGGGACTCGGGGCCATGGTGCGCATGGACCTCGTGGACATGAGGATCATAGTCCAAGCCGTGAGCTAAAGGGATCTGGTGCTGGGAGCGACTCCCCGATAAGCCCTTCATGTTACGGCCCGGTGGGGAGCGTCTGCCTTCATGGAACTTTGGAGACGGGGACCAAGGGGAACACTTCTGATCTGTTTCAAAAGACAAAGGAGGAAAAAAAACGGACTGTCATTTGTGATCTTCCAAATGATATTTTCATTATTTTTGATAATGTGATGTCCCACATGTCAGATTACCGAGAGAAGTCATTATTACTGTATCAAAGTAATAGTGGTACTATAACAATCAATGCTCTGATATGTGACAGCATGTAAAACTTATCCAAAGCAGACACCTTTATCTACAGAAAACAGCGGGTCAATGTTGAATCACCCTGTAATGTGTTTTCACACCTGAAGCCATCCCAAGTATAATGTAGCCCACTATTACCATTTATCTTATCAAAGGGTTGGTTATGATAAATGATCAAAGTCCTTCCAGATTCTTTTAAATACCCTGAAAATCGTATCTTAATTTGCCACCAGCCATTGCAGTTCCACTTGTAATTTTATATATTCTAAATGAAAACTAAATTCAATTCAATAAAAACTATTATTTATATATTCCTACTGTTTATTTATTTATGCTTTGACATATGTACTCAAAACACCTGTGTAACAAGAAAATTAATCCAGGAAAAAGCATTGTTTACATCTCACAATATCTACCATTGCCCTATAATTAATTTAATTTGCAGCAGGAAAACCCCCGTCTGGAGCACAGTAGGCATCTTACATAACAACTGGAATCTCACACACTTTTCAAAAGAGCCAGAAATAAAATGCACTGTTGTCATAGCAACCACTGCTGAAAATCTTGGAAATGTAATGGGATTTTCAAGGTTGTTTGGGGTGGATCCTATGTACCCCCCAAAACGCTACACAGAGTAGAGTATGCACTGTGATACTGATACCAGAGGCAGGAAGTCTCCTGTGGTGAATAAAAAGGAGCTAATGCAAGAGAGAACACAATACATTGTAACATTTTTTCTACTGTATAGTACTTGCATTTAGCACAATAAGTAGCCTATTTCAGAACACCAGAAAACAGACACATATTTGTATACCTCTAGCAAGACCATGTGATCGGCTCAGTTGTTTTAGTAATATTTCTGCACCAAGAGCTACCCACATGCAACAGCTGTTACCTTGAGCGCTGCCTATTCATTGTCAGTTAGGTCTGCTGTGTGTCTCTGTCACCACAGGATCCTAAATACACTCTCCACTGTTGGGGTGGTAAGCCCATAATCAGTCGTTTAGAAACTAATCTTTTCATTTTGATTGACTTTATAACCTATGAAGTCTACTGTGCATATTTATTGCTCTACAAATGAAATATGCTTTAGTGATATTTCATTTTTAACTCTTTTAGCTTATTCTAGTTTAATTAGTCATTTTGTGCTATAAAACCCAATCAAGTATATCTTAGCCTTCTACAGTATAATACATGGAAGTGATAGAATTAATATCAATTTTGTTGCTTTTGGACAACTTCAAAATATATATTTTTTTGTTCAGACTCATCTCTTGATAAAGTCGCTTATTTGCTTTTTCTCCAGGCTGTGAATCTAATGTTTCAAGTCTCAGACATTGTGCCAACTTCACAAACACAATATTTACAGTGTCGACTAATTGAATTGAACTGATACTGCCTCAAACAGACATAGCAGAAGGTGCTAGCTGACCTTTATAGTAAAGATATCAGCAGTTTGATAACCATACAACTTTAAGTATGACAACAGTAGTGCCCACGGTCCAGGGAGGCTTATGTCATCCAGTATTTGCACTACAGCGTCTCTTTACATTGCGTAGCGGCTGGAGGACTAATAGTACGGGGTAGGTGAGGTGATATTGAGGCAGGGGAAGTTTGAAACAGAGCTGGCGGTGTCATAGCCTGCAGTCTGTACCACCCATAAGGGGAGGATGAGTTTCTCCACTCTATCTTGGACAATACACCCACTCGCTACAGGACAAGCACCTTTAGTCAGACTCACCCGCCGTGACTGTTTTAAGTGTTTCCCACTTCAACATGCTGCCATTTGGACCATGTTGACTGGGAAGCATCTCAACTCCAGTACACAATGTTTTAAACAACAGTGAAATGGTGTACTCTAGAGCTCGTCAATGCAGTTTAACCTGCAGTTATTAATCTTCTTAATATCAATGCATTAGATTTATAGAAAGTATTATATTTAAACCAGGTTAAAGACATATGTACATGTTCAGAGACAGAAAGTTTGCTATATTTGCCTTTTTGATACATTAGCAGAGCTTTTGCTTACTGGACATATAGGCCTATGTATCAATTGTTCTGTCATAGACAAATACATTGTCTATTGCCAATCCCCATATGAAAAGTGTATAATATTTTATAGAAAATTGCATTACAGCTAGCTGTGATTTCTTAATCCTATAACTTAACAATGGAACACTGCAGTACCACTATTACTACAGTAACATTGGAAGTACAGTAACATTGGAAGTACACTATATAACCTTTCAGCCTGGAATCCTCTTTATATCCTGACCTTTAATGTCACCTGTAACAGGTCAGATCTGTGAAGAGGCTTCGCCTACTTTACTTTATGGAGAAAAACATGTGAGAGACCCTCGGAACTGAAAGCTTACATAGTTCATCTTTATCAAAATGATCTAACAACTTTTTCGTATTCTGATGAAAAAGTGAAAATATATTGAACAGACAGGTTTTGTTTGATATGAATGAATGTTACCAAAATGCTAATGCCTTTTCATGCTCACACTGCAAGTCCATGAAACATTAATGAGAGCCCCCACACATACACCCATCCAGATCACAGCTTACACAACAGCTTCAGTGCATGATCAACAGGCTATTTCTGCCCTTAACTGTGCCCCTGTCAGCACCTCCCCAGATGCTACACACTGCCAGCCGAGAGATTAGGATTGGCGCATTTGATAAGAAAGAGTGTAGAGAAGGGAAGGGAAAGCCTTACAGAAACCATGAAGCTACTGGCTGCTACTGCAGCGCTATCCTAGAGTCAGTGGCTGGCCAGCTTTTTCCCAAGACGGTTGTGTAACTTATAAATGAGGCATCCTCCTCCACACTACTGAATGCCACAAGGAAGACGAGAGCAACAGGAAGCCAAACTGTAGCGCTCCTGAAATCTTTTGTTAAATGATTTATTGATTCATGTGTGAGTTTGCTGAGTTCCTTTGGTGACCTAAGCAACTTTTTTGTATCAAGAGTAAGTTTCAAATCCAGGCGGCACCAATTAAAACCAATAAGTTAACAACACAACAATATGCACTGTCTTGCAACAGCTTACGTGGCTTAAAGGGATGATCCGATATGGTACACATAGAAAAATAGGCTTTTTTTTTTTCTTCAGCCATTTTGGTTAGCCATGAGCATTGTGTTGTACTGACACAGTGCTGCTGGGGCAACCTGTCAGGAGCAGTGGACAGCTGCTCTATAGCACCTGGGGACCAAACACCAGGTCCTGAGCTCATCTTCATCAGGACCCCCTAACTGGAGGATTTTACAAGTGCAAGTTTTGGGATAATGGAAGAACCCGGAGTGCCCAGAGGAAACCCACCCTGAAATTGGGAAAAAATGCAAGACCCGGGAGTCAAACCCGGAACCTTTATGCTGTGAAGTGAGAGTGCTAGCCACTCTGGGTTTGTTCAAGTTTGCAGCATAAACGACTTTGGATTGTCTGTCTGAAGCCTCTGCTGGGGACTGTGAGCTTTTGAAATCAATGTCTACATGTTTCATAGTAAAAGCATTTTGACAACTGGAAAAATCTGTTGTTAAGTGTAATCGCAAACACATAAAAGCATTTACTGCTTTAGATGGTTTACACTGAGTGCACAATGGTTATTTTGGACATGTATAAAATTAAAATAACAAGTAAAGTCTATATTGCTAATTTAAAAAGGACTGCAAATGGGGCTGCTAATATATACTTGCAGTGTAAATTTTCAAACATTTTACAAGTAATTCAATGTTTACATGTATGTTTTAGCACATTTCTGATTGCTATTGTCAAGGGGATATTGTAAACATATATCGAGATATACATTTTTTTAAATATCAACTATCCCAACAAGTAGTCTGCATTTTATGACTGAACATAAGTTTTGTTAAAAATAAAGTATACTATTGAAGATCTGCAAGGAAGAGTCCACATGATATTTGGTTGGATGTAGCTGCAGTAGATGGTTGCTTCACCTTTGATGATTTCCCACCCACTGCCGCCCACAGCCGCTGCTCCTCTCTGCAGCAAGCAGACACTGCAGTGATGCCATACTCTTTGGACATGGCCCTGGTCTGTTTCAGCGGAAGAAAGAGCCAAATAAGGAATTTGTTGAGACCTACCCACTGAGCAGCAGCCTCCCACACCACAAAATCAGCTCAGAGGAAGCTATGAGACTCTTTGGGCTCAAACTGTTATCTAGCATGTTTGCATTCGCATGTGTTTGAAACTCAAATTACATATACTTTATTTTTGTACAATATTTTTTAGCTGTCCAAAGTTAAAACATCTCTTTTTGGCAAGTTATGAGAACTACAGTCTGACAGTAACTGTTTAAAATTTTTTTGGTTCTAATTCATTTAATTAATTATCATGGTGATCTTGAAGATTCCTGTGCCTGACAACCTCCCTTATTGAGATTGGAATGGACAGTATAGTTTAAGTGTCTTACCTCTAGAGACAAGTGTGCTCAGGTTTGAACCAACCACAAACCTGCCTGGTTTGTGTGTGAACACCGCACTATGGCCCATGTTTGACATTTACATTAATGCCACAAATCATTCCCTGCTGCTGGTTAACAATATGATATGGAAATAAGAAAAACAGGTGTAGGAGGCTTAAGGCTGGCATCTCGACTCGCCTCATTCAAGCCTGTATAAATGTTGACACATCTCCATGGAAACTGCTTGTGTACCATGTTTAGCCATTGCATAATTCTCACTTTTACTGTTAGTGTTAGCTTACAATATAAAACAAGATGTTAAAGCTTCTGTTCATGTCATTATAATGGCATATCATAATCAGCCTGTACAAGTGTAGGCTACAATTTGCTTGTCGTTAAATACTTGAAAAATATTTAGACTTCTATATAGTTCTAATATACAGCACCAGTCACCTTTGCTAGACTGTTCCACTCTTTCCAAATACCACCATTTGAGTAGCAATATAGGATTTGAGATGTGTATGTGTGTACATTGACTTTGCAGGCCAAAAATATGCTTCAAAGTGAAAGTAAAGGTCAATCCCAAAGCAAACTTCTGTGGAGATTTGAACATACATCTTACCCATTGCTTTTTCTTGAAACAAGAATAACTATAAGACATCTTTAAACTTACTCATTCCTATTTATTGCTTGTTACTAAGAGCAATGGGTTTATCAAATGTGCGTAACTGTGTATGGTGAGATTATCAGACTTTAAATGCACCCTTCTTTCATCTTATTATTATTCATAAATATAAATAATATCCAGCCAGCACCACATTACCATTAAGGTGTGTTTTATTAATATAGTGTATTTTCTTAATGGAATAGTGCAGCAGTAGCTCCCAGCAATGCAGCAGAGTTAGGTTATAATCATTTGCAGATCATGGGAAAAACAGGCATGGTCTCCTGCATGCCTCGCAGCAGTTATGTAGTATATTTAAATTTGTGCATTTTAAATATATTCAGTATACATATTACTCTCGCATTGTTTTATCCTAGTAGTAGGCAAATAACGTGGCTGTAAAATGTATCCATATAGCTCATACACTATGTATAAATGGACATGGCTAACATGCTAGTTGTCACATTCCAAATAGGAAGTGATCATGGGCACACTTCCGGCTCCTTCGACTCTGCCTCCAACTCACTTTACATTAGAAAATGCCCCTCTCTTTGTAACTGCTGGTGTTAGGCTCTTCATTTTGGTCTTAAAATGTTTGTGTTAACCCGCTATACATGATCCTTTCATTTTTATTTCTCTATTGTGTTTGATATGAACATTAATAACATACAACTCCACTGCCTTCTTTCCGTGAGGTCGCTTCCGCTAACGTTAGAAATAGGTTTGATTGACAGCATTGCTAAGTGATCGCCCCCTGCCAACTCAGTAGTGCAGGCAGGAAGGGATGCTACATTCAACAGCTTCGCTCTGGATTGGCTCTTTGGTTACTATCACACTCGCGATCGGAATTCCAAATATGGAGCTCGGCCCTTATAACTGCTAGCCTCAATGAGCTTCATTTGGCTGTGGGTGACATCACACTCAGTCTATGATATAGCTATAGATTTCCTTATTTGTAGACTATGTAACGTTTCTGGTGGATGATTCGCTACCTGCTTGCCACCATTGCTTTGCCTGGAATTTTCAGGATGACATTAAATTTATTTATCTCCATAAAGACACAGTAAGATTGCATTGTTTTCTAGATATTTTTAAACAATAAAAACACATTGTTATCCACCTTTTGCATTTTTGGAGCATTCCAAGCAAAGCAATAGCATCTCCAAGGAGACAAGCAGGTGGTGGATAAAAGACATAGTACACCT
The DNA here is from genome assembly GCF_009829125.3 of Periophthalmus magnuspinnatus. Classification (NCBI taxonomy): domain Eukaryota; kingdom Metazoa; phylum Chordata; class Actinopteri; order Gobiiformes; family Gobiidae; genus Periophthalmus; species Periophthalmus magnuspinnatus. Next base: position 9,324,648 of record NC_047149.1, read on the forward strand.
TTAATAGAATTATGATTTTCAGCTCACAAATCATAATGGCTGCTATTATCAGTGTTGGGAATAATGGAGTTACATTATAACGGCGTTACTAACTGCGTTACTTTTTCAGTAACGGAGTAATCTAACTAATTACTTTTCCCAGCGTCCTAACGCCGTTACCGTTACTGACTATAAAATGTGGCGCATTACTTTTAATTCAGTGCACTCTTCTCTTCATCAGAGTCTCTCAGCCGCGGAGCTGCAACGCGGCTCGGGGTGAGATAAAAGGCTTGTTTGAGATGAGGCGGGCGCAGATACTATCACCGTCGATCGGTGTGCGGTGCATGCTGGTTAGTTTTGTGTCCATGATGCCACCGACTTGCGCTGACATAACCTGTAACGGGAAGTTTTTGAGCAAGGCGAGCGCAGCAGCCCTCCACCGCGAGCGGCCGCCTGCATGGACTACAAACGCGTAATGCATGATGGGAAATGATGTCCTGTCCACACGTGCATCGACAGCTTATTGGATGGATAGATAGATAAATAAAGGAATAGATACGTGTTAGAGGGATTGTGTGAATCTTTTAATGAATGTTAAAGAGTTGGATAAAGTTCAGTTTATGTTGAAATGAGAGTGATCAATATTTGAATACTGGGCAGAGAATTACAGTGTGTGGCCAGAAAAGCTTAAAGGTTTTGTCTTATTTTACATAGTTTACATTTGAATGCCTTAGTTTTGCAATACATTGCAATGATTTTTTTCAGTATTATAATGAAGAAAATATTTGAAGTACAGTTGTCTGAAATTGCGTGACATGTTGATTTATTTGCACTTCAAATAACATTTTTTTATATTTTTTATTTTTGATACATTCTATAATTTACTTGTAAACAAATACAATATAGTGGCAATCTGTTAAAGTGAAATAAATGTTAAAGGTTCACATCGGTTGTGTTTTTATTGTTTTAACATAATAAGTAACGGCATAGTTACTTTGCCTAGTAACTAGTTACTTCTCCCAAAAAGTAACTGAGTTACTAACTCAGTTACTTTTTGGGAGAAGTAACTTGTAACTATAACTAATTACATTTTTGAAGTAAGATGCCCAACACTGACTATTATAACATGGTGGAAAGCTAAAAAAAAAAAAAAAAAAAATATATATATATAAACTTTTTTTTTTTTTTTTTTTTAGCTTTCTACCATGTTATAACATTCCCTCATCAAAAACATGCCTGAAGAGGTTTTAGATGTCATCATTGCATGTCTCAGTAAAGCTATCTATACTAACAGTCCTTACGGTTAGCTGTGAGAGCTACCTCACCTATGTTCCCTCTTGACAATTCTCTATAAATATACAAAAACATGACACACAACATCAACCTGTGCAGTAGATTCATTAGCAGGATGCATGCTGATTGTGATGCGAAAGCGCTCTAAAGGGGGAGTGACTGCAGAGCAAAGGAGGGGGAGACTCAGAGTGTCAAAAACAAAAGTGAAACCTGGAAAATATGTTAATATGTTGTTTTCTGTGAATGTAGTGTTTTCAAAACAATAAAACATAATGATTTGAACTGGGTCTTACTTTATATCTCTAAACAAACATATTCACATATTAAAAAGTTGCATGTATTTGCATTGCAATATTGAGTTTGCCGAGTATGTCTAAGAATAGCCAGCTTACATTTAATTTTACATTACATTACATTTTAGATGTTTTTTTAGTAACACTTAGCCTGTCAGTACAAGATGAATGATGGTTTGCTCTTGTCTGGCTGCCAACATGTTCAGGGGAGAATTTGCACATGTAGGAAATGAGTGGTGCACCACTCTCTTAATTAGGCTGTTTTGTCATGTAGCGCTCCGTCTGTCTGCCTGAGCTGGAGCTGACAGGGAGAGACATGAAGGCAGGTGACACACAGGAGTTCTGCTGTAGCCTGCATCAGATTGTTCCTGTGTGGTATGTCGAGCTTTAATAATGCCAAACCAAATGTGAAGGCCGTGAAATATGGAGGACAGGCGAGTGCTGGAGACAGATGGAACTATCACACCAGTAGAAATAGATGGCAGCTATTGGCAACAGTGACATTCAGGGGTATAGAGAGTTTTGACTTCATATATGGATTGGTAAATTGTGTTCATTTTAAACAAATCATTGGCTGTATGTGTAGTAGTAATAGTAGTAATAGTAGTATAGTAAACAGGGGAGCTGCCCGAGACCTTAAGCTCAAGAAAAAATACTACTAGTTTGTGGTGCTCTGTTGATGCTTGATTCCTTTCCAAACATAAAATAATCCATTCTAACATGAAAGCAACCAAAATCTAACCTGAATGATCGTTAATCCCATATGTATATAGTCTTCCTAATGTAAGCATAGCACCACCTGGGTTTTAAGCTTTTTAGGTGAAACTGGATTACTGGGGTTACTATAATGCCTTAGTACCTCTGGCTCAGTCGCTTAATTTTTCTATCCATTTCATCTACATATTCTTCCGCTGTTTTTGTAGAATTTGCTTCTCCCTTTAGGGGGATGGTGACATCTGTGCTAATATCGGTACTGGTGATATAGGGGGGTGTTTCCTGAGCCAGTATTTTTTCTGCATATTTTTTACGTTTAATGTGAATATTCATTCATTTCTGCTTTCTTATAGTGCCATATACTGGCTAGTGTGATGTGCAGCTATCCATCATAAGTACCAACAATTTGGTGGCTCTTTGTTGGGATAACGGTTGACTTGTTTCTTTTATTAGATCAGTATTGCGATTTAAAGTGTCCAAATTATGGCAAAATGATAATGTGTGTCATAGACTATAACTAGCAGACTTAAGCACAATATGTCTTGTTTAATGCTATGGCTACTTTTTATTATTCTGAAACCCACAAATCAAGCAATGAAGCTGAAGAGGTGGCTGTATGTTTACATTATCATCATAACAAGTACAACAAATGATGAAGCGTAAACAAAGCGTTGAATTTACTTTTAAATGAAGGTAGGGGTGGGATTTAAGCTTTTTAAGCTTATATAAGGATTAATTTGTGAAATGTCCTTTAAGTGTATCTGATACATGTGCTTGAAATAATTAAATAAATAAAAATAATAATAAAATAGTTGTAAAAATATAATTGTAATTTTACAAAAGGGAAAAGTTAATTTGCTTACTTTAACTGTGACTCTTGCCATGAATGTTAAAAATATTGATATTGATGCCAGCTAATATGTGTTATCAGTCATAACAGCAAATGACAGTTATTGATATAGAAAAAAATTCAGACCAGTCCTACTTCTCTTGGAATTATTGGAATGTTTGAGGCTTCCATGTAAACTGTGGTGGATCATCATCTTCAAATAGATCTTCATGCTGGGACTTGCTGTGGTAAGCTCTTTCCCACACTGCTGCCTAAACACTACTAACACTTGCAACACCATGTGATTAACACCGGTCTTATGACATCCAATGCAGCTGATTGTGTTTGAACTTCCTCTCTATGTAACAAAGCAGAGCACTTTCTACGTTCGTAGCGGGTGTTTCAGAGATGCCCAGACCAGGTCACAGCAATTGTCTCACACTTAACAATATGCCACATAAATGCCTGTTTCTGTGGCAACCACATGTCTAGCACCACCAGGATAAAAGGCAGCTTCATGAAATCCACTGAAGGATTTACATGACAAATTAAGCTCTTTTATTAGAGGAGAGAAACCAAGATTGGTTATAGAGCCACACTCAAGCCACTAAATTTCTATATGATCTTTGGAAACGGTTGATAGATGAAAGAAGTAGTGTTAGCAGCAGAACTACTGCATGTGGGAGGAGAGTAGCGGTTCACCAGTAAAAAATATCTTTCATTTTAACAGTTACAAAGCCAGTACAATGCATTTCTTCATACTGGATCATGTGAGAATTCTCAATATAAAAACCCTAGTTATAAATAATTGGACTGTTTTTTATCATCGGCATCATTCTTACTGTTGTTAAGTAGTAAGTAGGGCTGCAACGATTAATCATATTTTGATAGTTGTAATTGTTATCTGGACTACACAGACTCAAACACATATGAAAAGACCTTTTTATAACAAAGATTATATAAAGACTATATTAAATCAAAATATAAAAAATAATAATGAACAATTTATTATTTTCATCAATAATACATTTTATTCTGTAATATTCTCTACCTCGACTGTCATCATATTTTAACCTTTATGTGTCTTGTCTTGTATTAGTCTCGATGTGCAAATCAGAATAATAACAATAGAATAATCATTAGTTGCAGCCCTAGTAATAAGTATATTGTATTTTGTCAGACCACCCCTGGATAAATGAGGGATCTTGGTCCCATTCTTACCTCTTTATACTACAACTGGGAAGAGAACAAATGTTATTATTTAAGGCACTGGACACTTCACTCTCTTTTATTTCTACTGGGAGGGGAATGCTATTGCTTTAGAGTTGTACAAAAGCACTCTGGTTATTCAATCAAGCATAACCATTTTATTATTGACCTGATCACTTCTACATCACTTGAAAAAACATGGCAAGAAATATCAAAGTCCACAAATACTAAATGGCATATAACTGAAAAATCTGTGTTGCTTGTGGTTATACGTCTAGAAGTAGCTGCCATCTAATTTTGAGCTGAAATATTGTAAAGCATTGTAAAAAATAGATGGAATAGATGACTATGTTGAAACATATTTTGCTGATCATAATTACTATTTGGATTATACAGACTCTAAAATGTGTGCCAGGAGACTTTTTACAACAAAGACAGCAATATTATTACATCAAAATATCAAAAGACAAACAAGATTTGATTTTTACCAATAACACATTTTATAAATAGTCTTTATTTAGAAGCTTTCAGTCACTCAGTTATTTTAGAACTCTCTTTGTACAATATAAATAATCATCTGATTAGTTGACTAACCAAAAAAATTATTGATGACATTTGAATACTAAACTGTTATATATAGCCCTACATAAGGCTGTGTTCACACACTGATTTGGTATTGGCCCAGTTGTAGTCTTGGTTTGATTACTGCCTTGTAGGCTTGTCAGGATAATTACTAGAACAACTTATTCAATATATGAAGCTGGAACAATATATTTTAGGGCTCAATATTTATCATGTGTATAGTTTCTTAACAATAATGGTGAATTTTTTGTTATTTTTGCTGGAATACAATAAGATTTGAGCTGCAGAGAGTTAAAGAGGTAATTTCTATGGTGAAGTATTGCTTCATTCTTAATTTATTTGTTGCTGCTCATGTCGTTTAATGATACTGTCTTTTTAAGCATTTGTTCACTGGGATTATCCTGCTTTAAAGTTATTTTGTCACAGGCACAAAGTAGTTTCAATATTATCATTTATCACAGTATTTCTCTGTAGCAATATATCGTCCTTCAAATTGTCCTGATTTAATTCTTAGTCCTAGTTCAGTCCTGCTGTTGATGTGCAAGTTTGAACGCAGCCTTAGTTTTCAAATAACGAGCTGTTTTGATAGTGCGAGATGCCCCCTCAGCGCCCCCTGTGCCTCTGTAGAAGCAATGCGGCACGGTCCATCTGTCACTCACCGCATTTCCCACAGTCAGAGCTTCAGCTGAGGCCAACCTGTAACCACCAGATCCCTGCGTTCATTACTGCCACTGCGCTGGACTCTCTGCCACACTCACACCAGTCATCTTTGTCCTACAGACTGACACGAGAGGTGACAGTGACGATGTAGAAAGGCCAACGCGCACTACGAGAGAGGCCCATCTGCTCCTAAACACACACAGGTATCAATGACAGCTTCACTAGGCTCTCAAACACTGTAAAATCCCTGAGGATGCAGACACTCTTAAAGGTTACAAAGACTTCAACAGGAGAGTGTCTGCTGGTACTGACCAATAACAGAAGAGAAAGTAACAATGGGTTATCTGTGTAGCTTTGTGAAGAGTGTTTTGAACAATCACCATGGGAATTGTTAGCGTAATTAATATAGTTTATAATTTTCAACATGATGCTAATTGTTGTTCGGTACACTGCCAGTCAAAAGTTTGGACACACGCTCTCATTCACTCTTTTTTTTCTTCTTTGTTTACTACGTTCAACATTTTAGATACACACATCAAATACAAGATGCAGGATGTATGGAATTATGTAACAAAGAAAAAGATGAACACAGCTAAAAAATGTGTATATTTTAGATTAAAATTCCAAGCCAAGGTCAAGAAAAGCCAATTGTCAAAAGCGGTGATCAAAGCAAAGGGTGGCTAATTAACTAAAAAAAAAAATTTGTAAATGTGAATATACAATGTAAATAGTAATAGAAATAAAGAAACAACATAAATGGAAGATATGTCCAAACCTTTGACTGGTAGTATACAGTTGAAGTTTACATACATTATGTAAAAAGACACATATGCTTTTTTTCTCACTGTCTGACATGAAATCAGACAAAACTTTTCCGGTTTAAGGTCTATTAGGATTACCAAAATTATTTCTATTTGCTAAATGCCAGAATAATGAGAGGATTTTTTTAGACAATTGTTTATTACTTTCTTCAAAGCCATAAGTTTACATACAGCAAGATTGCTATGCATTGAAACAATTTGTGAAAACCCAGATTATGGATGCCTTTGGAAGCTTCTGTTACCTTTATTGGCAACATCTGAGATAATTAGAGCCACCCCTGTGGATGTATTTGAAGGCACACCTGAAATATACTGCTTCTTTGTGTAACATCGCAGGAAAGTTGTCAGAAATCAGCCAAGATATAAGGAAGAAAATTGTGGACTTGCACAAGTCTGGTTCATCCTTGGTGCAGTTTCCAGATGCCTGAAGGTGCTACATTCATCTGTTCAAACAATTATACAGAAGGATAAACACCATGGGAATGTCCAGACATCATACTGGGAAGGAGACAGGTTCTATGTCCCAGAGATGATCTTTGGTCCGAAATGTGCATATCAACCCAAAAACAAAAGCAAAAGACCTTGTGAAGATGTGCCTGAAGCTGGTAAGAGTGTGTCATTATCCACAGTGAAACCAGTACTGTATCGACATGGGCTGAAAGGACACTCTGCAGGAAGAAGCCTTTACTCCAAAAGAAACATAAAAAGCCAGTTTATAGTTTCAAATGCACACAGGGACAAAAGCTTTCATTTTTGGAGACATGTCTCCAAAAATGGTCTGATGAAACTAAAGTTGAACTGTTTGGCCATAATGAGCATCGATACGTTTGGAGGAAAAAGGGGGAAGCTTGCAGCCTGAGAACACCATCCCAACTGAGAAATACGGGGGTGGCAGCATCATTTTGTGGGGTTGTTTTGCTGCAGGAGAGACTGGTGCACTTCAAAAAAATAGATAGCATCATGAGGAAAGAACTTTATAATAAAAAATAATAATAATACATTTTATTTATATAGCGCTTTTCAAGATACTCAAAGTCGCTTCACAATACATACAAGAATAAAATATCACAAAAGTTACAACATAAAATCAAACATTAAAAGCAATTTTGAACAATTTTGAGGGTGGGGGCAGCGATGGAGAAGGCTCTATCCCCCCAAGTTTGGAGCTTGGTCCTACAGGGCAGGGACAGGAGGTTGGAGCTGGAGGAGCGAAGGGAGCCCGATGGAGTGTGGTGGTGGAGCAGGTCTGTGAGGTAAGGAGGGGCCAGATTGTGGAGAGCTTTGAATGTGATGAGAAGGATTTTGAAGTGGATGCGCTGAGGGACGGGGAGCCAGTGGAGCTTGTGGAGGACAGGGGTGATGTGCTCACGTGAGCGGGTGTGGGTGAGGAGCCGGGCAGCTCCGAGTTCTGAATGTACTGTAGTCTGTTGAGGGTTTTGGATAGTGTACTGTAGAGGATGCTATTGCAGTAGTCGATTCTGGATGTGATGAATGCGTGGATGAGAGTTTCAGCGGCAGAGAAGGTGAGTGATGGGCAGAGACGGGCTATGTTTTTGAGGTGAAAAAATGCAGTCCGGGTTATGTGCTTGACGTGGGGTTCAAATGAAAGAGTGGGGTTGAGGAGCACACTGAGGTTGCGGATGAGTGAGGATGGAGAGAGTGTGGTGTTGTCAAAGTGCAAGGTGAAGTGTTGTGAGGATTTGGTGATGTTGTGTGGACCAATGATGATGAAGTCTGTTTTGTCGCTGTTTAGTTTGAGGAAGTTGTGATTCATCCAGTTTTTGATGTCTGTTAGGCAGTGGGTGAGAGTGGAGTGGATTGTGGGGTTGATGGATGTTGTGGAGATGTAAAGTTGGATGTTGTCAGTGTAGCAGTGAAAACGGAGACCGTGACGACGAATGATGTTGCCGAGGGGGAGGATGTAGAGAATGAAGAGGAGAGGACCAAGTACCGAACCTTGGGGAACTCCCTGCTGCAGGGGGGCTATGGAAGAGGAGCAATGGTTGAAGGGGATGAACTGTTGCCGGTTTGTGAGGTAGGACTGGAGCCAAAGGAGAGCAGAGCCGGTGATGCTGAGTGAGTTTTTGAGGCGGGACAGGAGGATGGAGTGGCTGATAGTGTCAAAGGCTGTAGTGAGGTCCAAGAGGATGAGGATGGAGAGGTGGCCAGAGTCGGAGGAGAGGAGGAGGTCATTCGTGACTTTGAGCAGAGCTGTTTCGGTGCTGTGTTTGGGACGGAAGCCGGACTGGAAGGGTTCATAAAGACTGTTGGAGGTGAGGTGGGTTTGGAGTTGGGCGGCAACGACACGTTCAAGGATTTTAGACAGAAAGGGAAGGTTGGATATGGGACGGAAATTTGCACAGTTATCAGGGTCAAGGTTGGGTGTTTTGAGGATGGGGGTGATAGCAGCCAGCTTGAGAGACTGTGGGACAGAACCGGAGGAGAGGGAGGAGTTTATGATTTGGGTGATCAGTGGAGAGAGTGCAGGAAGACAGGCTTTGATGAGAGGAGAGGGAATGGGATCCAGGGAGCATGTAGAAGTTTTAATGCCGGAAAAAAGTTTTGTCAGGTGAGCAGGGGAAATGGGTGTAAAGTGAGAGAGCTGTTGATGGGGCGGAGGAGGATCAGGTGGAGCAGTGTGGGAGGAAGAGAGGTCTATTGAACTGTAAATGGAATCTATTTTGGACTGAAAGAAGGATTGAAATTGATTGCATTTGTCAGTGGTGAAGGAAGATGAGGTGTTGTAGTTGGGTTTTAGGAGTGTGTTTAATGTGGAAAAGAGAGCTTTGGGGTTATTGGAGCCGGAGTGGATGAGGTTGGAGTAATATTTGGACCGGAGTTTAGTGTGTCTTTGTATTGCTGTATGTAGTCTGTGTAGATTTGGAGATGGACAGTTAAACCAGATTTCTTGTACAGTCTCTCAAGCTGGCGCTTACGGGACTTCATTTGATGGAGCTCAGGGGTGTACCAGGGGGCAGTATGGGTGAAGGAGACGGTTTTAGTTTTGGTGGGGGCCAGTTCGTCAAGACAGGAGGAGAGGGTGTTATTGTAATGAGAGACAAGTTCAGAAGGGTTTTCAGACAGAGGGGGAGGGGAGGTAGCCAGTTTGGAGGAGAGAAGAACAGAAAGAGCTGGAGTGTCAATGGATTTTAGATTTCTGAAAGTTATTGTGCATTTTGCTTTATGGGCTGTGAGGGGAATTTGTATGTTGAAGGTGATGGCAAGGTGGTCAGATATGCAGAGGTTATGGCTGGAGAGATTGTTTATTGTGGGACCAGTAGAGCAAACCAGATCAAGAATGTGACCGTGAGTGTGAGTGGGGAAATTGACATACTGAGTGATGTTGAAGCATTGAAGAAGGTCCATGAATTCAGCAGCGGGTTTGGAGTTGACATTGTCAATGTGGAAATTAAAGTCACCAAGCAGAAGGATGGAGGATGATATGGCACTTAACTGAGTCAGAAAGTCTGTGAGGTCTGGAAGGAATGAGGGGTTGGGCTTTGGGGGGCGGTAAATAATAGCAGTTACAAGTGGAGATGGACCGGACAGTTTGAAAGCAGTATATTCAAATGTGTGAAAGTTTGAGAGAGAGAGGGGTTAATTTAATGGGGTTTTTTTTTAAATAACTGCTGTGCCACCGCGCCCTTCAGAACGGGGGTTTTCAATGAACATGAAACTGGGGGGTGTGGTCTGATTGAGGGAGAAATAGTCCATAGGTTTATGCCAGGTTTCAGTCAAACAGAGAAAATCCAGTTTATTGTCAGTGATGTGCTTATTTAAGATGAGTCCCTTGTTGCTGAGGGAGCGGGTGTTGAGGAGGGAGAAGTTCAGGTGATGTGAGTTTGCAGTGTGTTGTGATGCGCATGGAACAGGGCGGAGGTTGGACCGACTCACATGTAGGTTGTTGTGATGACGCAATGCGGAGGTATCAGAGCGGTGGGATCAGATAGACGAGATGGCGTTTTCAGATGAGCTGTGGTAGGAAAAAGCACGTCCCGATCCCCGATGTGGAGGACGGGAGCTGCAGAGGAGTCCAAGCTGTTGAAGAGAAACAGCGCAGTCCGGGAGGCAGCAGTTGTTGAGCCGGCGGAAGGTAGAGGCGGAGTACTGCAGCAGCGGTGGCATCCTCAGACCAGTGAATGCTAGCAGGAAGCTAGCATCTCGGCGCTGAGTACCGGCACGATGTGGCTGAAGTTGTAATTCAAGAAGGCAAATGAAGCTCCCGAGAGTCCACAGGATGTGTAGCATCGCCAAGCGAAGAGTTCGGTGGGAGGCTGGAGCCTGGGATTCAGTCTGAGGACGTGCTGTCGACATAGGGGAGTGTGTATCACTGGAGGGCTACGGAGGCAGCCGGGCACTCGTCCCGCCATATTGAACACACCGGGATCGCAGAATCCAGGGCGGACAATCAGCCGGACTGAGGCCAGAAGGATGACACAGTGAGGGACACTACTCCAGATTGATCTGTGCAGGACAGACACGTCGGAAAGGAGCCGTAGAGTGTAACATCCACAGGACAGGAGCTCCGAGCAGGCGCGGGAAAGGTGGACCGAACTGGCGGGACAGGAGCTGGTGCTTGACAGGGGCTCCGAGCTGATGGTAGAGGAGCTCCGAGTTGGCGGGACAGGCGCTCTGGGTTGGCGGGACAGGCGCTGTGAGTTGGCGGGACAGGAGCACCGAGTCGGTGGGACAGGAGCTCCGAGTTGGCGGGACAGGAGCTCCGAGTTGGCGGGACAGGGGCGTCTCAGCTCAGGTAAGCAAAAATGTTCCAAAAGATAGCCCTGATGATCAGGTCTTTACTGCTCTGAAGTATTTAAGACGTATAGGGCAAGATCATAAGCAGGGTAGAGCAGGGTAGAGCAAGTCTCACAGAATCGTGGACAGAGCGGCAGCCAGTGTGCGCCAGCATCCGCCATCTTTAGGAAGTCACGGTTTATGAGGAAATACTGAGTTAACAGTTCAAGGCCAAAATTCCTGCCAACTCTTGTGAGATGCTACTGGAAGGATATCCAAAATGGTTGACCCAGGACAGAATATTTAAAGGCAATGGTACCAAATATTGAAGAAATTTATGTAAACATCTGACTTTTAAGAAAGTAATGAAAAATTCTCCTAAAACAAGAAAAGTTTAGTCCGAGTTTAGTCAGCGAGTGAAACTGTATGTGTCTTTTTATATAGTCAATTTCAATTCAGTCCAGTTTATTTTGTAAAGCCCAAAATCACAACAGCAGTTGCCTGTTAGGGCTGAACATGAAAACTGATTTAACCAACAAAAAGTTAGAAAATCAACAATGAAACAGACAAGTAAATTAATCAACAGAAAACAAGCAAATGTATAACTGTCCCAGAACATCCCTTGTCCTTAGACCTTCTTTCTCGGCAAGGAAAAACTAAAATCCTAGTGGAAAAAAGAGAAACCTCAAGGAGAACCACAGTGAAGGAGAGATCCACTCCCATGGATGGGCAGGCTGCAGATGTATCTAGGAGTAATGCACATCCATTTACAGATAGAATTCAAGACTGTAGGGCCACAGCCAACTTAACTAAGGGACAGTGGGGGGCTTATCCATAATAGTGTGTGGGCCGGCCATCCTAGCCAGATGAGGGAAGGGAGGGTCCAGGTCCATGGAACAGTAATCAGAGCACAGGAGGGGATCTAGGGTCCAGCCATCACCGGGCGGTCAGCAGACAGGCATCTGAAACAGTTGCATTCCCCAAGTGCAACTGTTTGTGTGTAAACTTCTGGTTTCAACATTATAAGCGCTCATTAAACTGTAGTGTTGAAATTTTAAAAGTGAAATTATTAGTATGTTTGGTCATGCTGGTTTATGACATGAAACCTGCTTTTCACATCAAGCCAAGTATCCCAGTGTTGTGTTTTTTTGGAAAAGAAACTCTGATTTCAGTCTGAATTGCCCTAAAACTTCTTGAACTCTCTGCAGTGACATAATGACATAAATGTGTTATTTTGTTTCTAGTTCATGTCCGTCCTTTTGACCTTTGTCATTGCTACACAGTGACGGTGTCATGACTCACATTTTCTACTGCAGTATATATATATATATATATATTTTTTTTTACGTTTGCGTCTGAACAAATGTTATCAGAGAAACTGTCAGTAGGTAGTTCATTTTACAGTGTAAGTTACCATTTTTATTTTTAAGTTTGGCGTAAACTTTCTTCAAACCTTCTTAGTTTCAATTATTACACGCTGCAGCACCTATCAATGATGAACCAATTAACACCAGTATGGTTTCTGGTTAAATATAATCAAAATAAAACTTGCTAATGTGCGTTTTATTATTTAGAATTATATTTAATTTGTCACTAATTACCACACCTAAAAACAGGGCTAACTCCCAACGCTGTTATTGTTTCTTGAATCTACTGAGACTTGGATGCTGACAATAAAATCTCCTCTGCACATAATTAAAACCCAATTTGTATTTAATGAGGGTTAATGAGGCTATAGAAGGAGACGAATTATGCAAGCTGCACACTCCAGTCCTCATCTTCCCAGTTTATAAGTGAATTCAGTTGATTTTACACCTGTGACTAACATATAGGATATAAAACAGGAATAGCCCCTCCGTGACTCCTTATTCTAACTGCACCTGGACATAGCAGTGTCTAGCTCTCAATATAAAAGCCATAGTTATAAACACTGTTAATATGCTAAAGTGAATGAGTCATAGCCTTACAGTGCAGTGCAGCCATTTAGTTCCCACACAAAACATCTGGAGTGACTTTTGAATGTATCCCAATGATGACTAATGTTCTGTATCCTGGCCATAAAAATCATTGTTTATATTTGGTGTGAGGAGATGGTAGTCAGCATAAATATACTGTTATGCATTTTAAAACACATGAGACTTCTATCTGAAAATGGTTACGATAATATCATTTTGAAGGTAGTACTTTTGGCACAGTGTGGATAAAAATTCCTCAGATCTCACTTTTGTCATTTATCACTTTTAACAGTAATAGATATTTCTGTATTTTTAGCTCACAGTCTGCCTTATAGGTCACAGCTAGCACACTTCACTAATCATGAAATATAAAACTAATGATAAAATATAAAACTTCAGAACAAATGTATTAAGTCGTCCAAGAAACAAACACATATCCATCTTGTACTATCTTGTTAGACATGGATTAAAGATTTTGATGAACTGCACACGGCCAGAAGCCTCCAGAACTAGTGAGGTGTCAATATTGTCTAGTGAAGTCAAAGCCCAATATTTAGCATGTAATATTGAGTTCCCATAGTACCAGTAAGGCTGTAGCGTTGCGTAATTCTTTCTATAAAAAGGTCAGTTAATAATGTATATATCATTATTATCAGTGTGACAATTATAGATGTAATCATAATTGTCACACAATCGTATTTATTTGACAGAAAACTGCTATATGATGGCTGTCAGTGAATGCATGAGTACCATCCCCTTATGAAATTATTTTAATACCCTAGAAATGGGGGTAGTTTCAGTTGAAAACACATGAGTTAAGTGAAAAATAGGAACTTGGGTTGACATCCGTTATTGAGACACAAAAGATTTACTGAACTGTCTTAGTATAAGCATTGAATACACCCAGACATTGTGAAAGGCCATGGAGATTCAAGTGTTTAACAACTCTTTTGCAGTAAAATGTTTTTACTGGATGACCCGGCAGGCTTTTTCTTGGGTTCATATAACTTTACAACCTTTTGTTAACAATATTCACACACAAAGTCTATTTTACAAGATATCATATTCAAACCAACTCTCACATGGGTGCAACTGTAAACACGCTGTATAATTATTTTGTATTTTCATGTTTGTCTGAAAAGATCTACAAATTACAATTTATGGATTATCGCTGAGAAGCTCCATTATCTTGCAAGAATGATCCAACTACACCATATAAATATTTCTGCATATAATTGATTCAGTTAAACACTACAGAATGTTGCGATGTGATTTGGACCCTCTCAAAGTCTCTAATATTTTAACTAATATATCTGTGTTTCTTGTTTTTCATGGCTACAAACTCTTAAGAACACCCCAGAGGCTATAGTCTTGATTTTCACTTTTCACATTAACGCATGTTTTAAGATCTGATGACTTCCACGCTGATAAGATATGTTTTGACATAAATATCTGACAACTGCCTTAATCTCCTCCTCAGGTGCCGTGGCATTTTCTTGTCCAATTACGACTGAAAAGTGTTCCATTTTGCCGCGCACTGACCTAAGCCAACCTTGTGGGATGTTGTATAATGAATAACAAGCCTATAATGTAAGTGGATTTAATTTGTTGTTTTCAGATTCAGACTGAAGCAAAATAGTGCACAAAATGTAACCCCGCTGTGCTCAGTGCAGACTAATGCAGACAATTAGGGATGTTGAGATTATTCAGTTAACCAATAACCGTGATAATTCAGGTCACAATACAATCTTAAGTTTATCGTAAATTATGTTAGAAGCATAGCTTCAGTCTAGACTCCAAAAATTTTGGTTTATGCTGCATTAACTGCATTAACATTTCATTACTGTAAGATAGCCATGGGCATTTATTACACACAATAATCTGTCAATAAGCAGGACTAATCATTAAATTGTGATGTTTCTTCTCACAAAATCGTAACACTAAAATGCAATATCTTGACATACCTAGTCATAATACTAAAATTTTAAAGTCAATTTGGATACGATGAAAAAATTCCCAACCCAACACTAATTTACATACATTTTTTCCCATTTATGTGACTTTCTTTTCAGTATTGTGAAAATAAGTATTTATGTCAGATACTAGTTGTAGTATCAGTTGATATCTGGATATTGTCCTACACGCCTGTTCATAATATGCTGTAAAATAGAGACCAATATATTGTTTATAGTCTTTTATTTTAAATTCTGTATTTGAAATATTAATGGTGTCCTTATTCCTTTTGAAAGAGTACGTTTCGTTTACATCTAATAATAAAACGCTTGTCTATTGCAATCACTGAACAAAAAATCTGATGCGTCACTGTATAACACTTTTGGATGAGAGCAGATTGACTATGCTATTGTGGCCTACCCTTCTATGTATGTATGGATGTTAGTACCAATGACATGCCAGACAGTTTGTGAGAGCTTCCAAGAACAAGTTAGAGCTGTACCAGTTTATCTCCTGCTTTTTTGACTAGATTTTAACACGTTTTCCTACTACAAAATTCGTATCCCAGCCGTCCATCTTCATTTTAAACTCTTGGCCCCAGAATGTTTTGATATCACATGAAGCTATTACTAAAATAAACAACAAGCCTCTACGCATTATTGATATGCCACAACTCGTGCGGTGGCAGTGAAAATGGCGCGTCCAAATGGGGCCTGTACCAAGGGTTTGTTTAGGGTTTAGTGCAGGTGTGTGTGTGCTGTCCATATTGATTTTACCGCAGGGGAAGTGATTTATCAGAATTACTGAAGGCCGCTGGACACCGCGTGCATAACTAAACAGGCAGTGCGGCTCTCATTTAATTAGGTGGGCGCTCGGTGTGTCTTTAGGACTGCAGATGTATTAGAGACTCATTCATAAATGTATTAGCCACTGATTTCTCTGCTGTCCTGCCCAGCCGTCCCCTTCACCGCCAAGCCACTTTCACTCCAGGGACAAGTGGGTTTGCTCTCGATGGTTCTCCACAAAAGTACCTGGCAGTGCATAGAAGCTAGTAATACAACAGATTTGACATGCCTGTGAATAGTTTTTGATTTAATAAAAAGTTTGATTTCTAAATTTTATCGCTAGAACAATTTCCGTTTTAATCATGTGAGCTGTGAGAGCATAAGCAGGGACATAACATTGGGTTAATTGACATGTTCACCTATAAATTGAATAGGCCCACCCAAGAACACTGAAATATCCTGTAACCTTTCAGCACAGAAAATGTCCTTACAAGGTTAAGTTGTATAGATATGCACCCTGATTCCAAATCTGGATAACAGATAAATCTACGACCGCAGCCCTTTGAGATTCTGTCAATTAAGGATTAGATTATTTCAAAATTATTTAAGTAATGATTGAGAAATGTTCTTATTTATCAGATAAAAGTAGGTAAAGCATCCATAGTTGTACTACATGATTTATTGCAGTAAACCATTTACACTCAAAACTCTGACAAGCAATGTGACTGGGATTAGGTTTGCAATGTATGTTTTATAATAGGATTCTGTTCAAAGTTCACATTTTAAACATTGAAATATGAACTGACAAATAAATACATAAAAAAATGTAACCAAGACCTGCATAAAGATTCAGATAACAGCAGCGCTATTAGTGTTGTCACGATACTAAAATTTCAAACTCCGTTTTGATACAAAGAAATTTACTGAATATACAATACTGATTAGGATACCACAGTAAAGATAAAAAAATGCTCCTTTTTTAGTAATAGAATGTAATTTTCATATGCAAGTACTAAGTCCTAAGTAGTAGTTTCTTTATCTTACCATGAGGTCTTATATTCGTTTTGATAAACAAAAAAAAATCAAAATCATACAAAACTGTTCAGGAAGGCTCAAATTTTGTCCTATTAATATGATTTTTGATACTTTTGACAACCCAAGCTAGCTATAAATATGCATGATATAATACATGTTTAAACTGAAAACTCCCCAGAAACTGTCCTGTTAGGAAAGTGTCTGAAAATAGCATCGCTTTCACAGAGCACTACAGGAACACGCGCACACTTTCCGTAAATGGCACCGTCTTGAACCAAGGCCAAGTTTATTTTCTCTGGTGTCCTTTTAATTAAGCTGCAATACCGCCTTGGACAATGTACAGTGCGGATTGGTGAAATTTAGCCTAGTTCACAGACGATGAGTCACAAAGGCGTACTTATGAAACAGTGAAATGGTAAAAGCCAATGTAGTTTGTTTAAATACTGGCCACATTGTATTATTACATTAAAAACTTCACTGGCAGGTGAAGCTGTCTGAAGGGGGAGAATAATGGTGCGTTCACACCAGGACATCAGGGGCGTCGAGTTCACATGCAAAGTCTATAGTGGACGCGCATCTTAGCTGCCCTGCACTTTTGCAGCGCATTTTCAAGCGTCAGAGCATTGCGAATCTGCCATTGGTGCAGTGCGTTTACGTGTTGGATGCTCTGTTCGCACATTCCAAAGCTGAACTTTTGGTGTTTGCATCAAACAAGCAGACTACGCTGCAGTGATTTAGCAATGTCATTATCTGTAAAAAGTAGATATCAGCTACAAACTAGCGGCAACTTAATTATGCTGGCCGCACCCGTCCCGGACCTGTCCATATTAATCCTGATACTTGGTTTGGTAATGTTCTAGTCCTGGGTTAAAGGTTCTCTATGTTTTAGAATAGGGTTTGCCATCTACTTGTCTCCATGGAGATGTTTCTGATTTGCTTGAAATGTCAACAAAGGATGGCATTAAACTTTTTTCACCAGGCCGAATTACAGGTCATAGGCAAATTATTCTTTCTACATTTGAATCATTTTGTGCACTCCTTTCCCTATTGAATATATATATATATATATATATATATATATATATATATATATATATATATATATATATATATATATATATATATATATATATATTTTTTTTTTTTTTTTTTTTTTTTTTTTTTTTTTGGATTGTCTAATTGCTTTGGCAGCTTTAGGGACTGTTGTCATAGATTGAATCCCTTGAATAAGCCAGACCTGTGGAGTGGTGACCCTGATGTAATGACTTGAATGCAATATAGATATAATGCCATACTGTGGAGCATCTCAGGCAAAACAATAACATCTCCATGGAGACCAGCAGGTGGCAAAGCTCCCCTCCTACAAAAGTTACATAGGATATCTTTAAACATAGTGAAGTTTAATTCTGGGTTAAGTCCGAGTTAAGTCCAAATTTTGATTATTGTGTGTGTGCAAGTGTGACTGCTGACTTGTGTCGTCAGGATACTAACATTTCAAACTGTATTTCAGTTCTATGAAATAGTCAGTACTCAATACCGATTCCGATACCACGATGATAATAAAAAAAACACTCTTTCTTTAGACTATAGAATGTCATTCTCAACATTAAATCATCTGTGTAATCCCTGAGTCCACAGTGGTCCATGATGATCTTGAGCTGTACAAGAATTTGACTTTTATACTACCAATACTTGTTCAAATGAGTATCTAGTTTTGATATTAATTTTAGTATTGATTAGTATCTGATTTCCGATACTTTTGACAACCCTATTGCAGACTGAAGAAGCTGAAGAGGTTGGTCATTCTACTACTGCAATAGAAATGGGGGAGCGACGAGCGGAGAGAGTGTTTTTATATAAATACATTAATTTGAGTTTGAGGTAGCCAACAACAACACAATCCTGTATCATGTGTATTCCCTGGAGAAGAAGCCGAGTCTCAGCCACAGTCTTAATCATTTGTTCTCATTCTGCTGTCTAACACTTAGCACGCTGTAGAGATGCGCTGCTAATGAAAGTAAAAGCAGGATGGAGATAATTACAGTTACAGGCCCATCAGCTGCTGTTCGGAATCCATTAACATGTCATTTGGCCCACGAAGGAGATTCCCGCTATGCATGTTTTATAATGGCATTATCAACATGACAGCCATATGTGATCCTAGGGCGCTGGTCTTCACTAACCCGCCTCTGATTAAAACCAATTCAATTTCAACGTGTTATTTATAGTGATTAGAAACAGATTATTCAGAACGGCCACCCGCAAACTGCGAACAACCATTTATTCACATTTAAACAGTAGGGATGGGACAATAAACAATAATATCGTTTATCATCATCAAAAAGGTAGAAAAAATCATTTGTGGGACATTTTATATAATTGTGATAGTTGTCAACAATCGCCATTTTATCACTAGAATGTGCAGACAAAGCTACTTATCCATAATCTTTTCCACTAGATCATTGATGTGTTCACTTGTTTAAACATATAACTTATTCCTAATATTACAATTATAAGTATTCATATCCATAACAAGTATCAGCAACTTTAATAATTATTTTGGCCTTGACAGTCATGACACCAATTTTATCATCCCATGCCTATTAAACATGTTACACTGTTGTGTAAGTGCAAGCAGCTTAGCCTTTGTGATGGAAAGTATTATTCAAAGAGTGATAAGAACATGTCTGTTTCTTTAAATAATGTGTCTGCGGTGAATGTTGTTTGAAGGAGAGTTTCATGTAGCTGAAACAGTAGGCTGGTGGGAGGGGAGAGAGTGGATTTATAGAAACTGAGGAGAGGCCAACATCAGATGGAAACTAGGGAGGAATATGTAGCCTTCTTGGTTGAATTTATATCTTAACTTTCTCTCAACCTACGTATTTTAGTTTGTCCAGTTCTTTCTTCAGTTTAGTCCAAAAATTGAACAAATTTAAGAAGAAAAATAGACATAGGCTGTTCTAGACATTTACATTACACATTATGCATCTAATTCCACTCTGACACTATGTGAGACGTTATGGCCTATTATTGATTTTCAGAAGTTGTTGGCACTAAGTTTTTACAGTTTCTGCTTCTACTTGTACTTAACTTACATATGGTTTCTCTGAGCAGCAGTTGCAGAGGAATAACATGCCTCCAATTTGCAGACAGATTTGATTTCCTCTTTCAGAACTTAGTTTTGTTAATTAGTAATGTGATGGTAGTATTCACCAAAAGCTTAGCAGCTGCCAGGCAACACTGGATACATGTGAGCAAGAGTTTACTCAATAGAATAATGTCGAATATTATAAATACAGTTTTTGTGATATTTTGATACACAGTTTCAAGTATGTTTTTTTCAGTATTTACAAGTTAAAGTATCAAAATGTAAAAACTCTAATTAAAAATTAAAAGTCCAATATTTTTGATTATTTTATGTTACAACACAAATGCAGATAAATGTATGGACTATACTTATGATTACTAAACTATCTCAGATATGTGAATTCATACTAGGGATGCTAAGGACTTGCAGATGAAAAAATATAATATGATTAGATTTGCGATTTATGTTTTAATCATTAAATACTTATTCAAGTTTACATTTTTAAACACGTTCAAGAGAAGTGACAAATAGATAAGTGTATGAACTTATAAGCTAATACATGAATCACATTGAATCAACATGTTTGCACAGATCTAAACAGGGTCAGCATTTTTTTCCTGCCGAAAAGACAGATTCAAATATTTTATTGTTTGTGGGCATGATGGTACTTCACAAACTGCAGGCTTTGCGATTTAATCCTTGCGCCCATTTAAATTGCGATTTCGATTGTGTTACTGCCCTAATTCATATTATAATGGTTTTAAATCAGATTTTTTTTACTTTAAGTAAAGGAGTGCCCCAAGGCTCAATTTTGGGCCCCTACTTTTTACGATTTTTATTAATTCTTTTGGTCACAATTTAAAAGAAAGCCACAAACATTTATATGCAGATGATGCTGTTTTGTATGCAAGTGCTCCTTCTGCTGATCAAGCACTTTTAAAACTGCAGCAAGATTTTAATGAAATCCAAAACTCCCTCATAAATCTTAAGCTGTTTTTGAATGCAAGTAAAACTAAGTATATGATTTTTTCTAAAAAACATTTCAGTAACATGCAAACTACAAATCTTTGCACGCGAAATGGTACATTCATTGAAAGCATCGACACTTATAAATATCTTGGATTTTGGCTTGATGAAAACTTATCCTTTAGGGGACATATCTTGGAATTATGTAGCAGTTTAAAATCTAAATTATCATTTTATTGCAGAAACAAATATTGAGTTACAGAAAAGAAATAGTGCAAGCAACCCTCCTATCCGTATTGGATTATGGGCATGTGGTGTATATGCAGACTTCAGCCTCTGCTTTGAAACCATTGGATCCACTATTTCACTCTGCCCTTCGTTTTATTACAGGTGATGGATTTGTAACTCATCACTGTACGTTCTATGAAAAAGTGGGTTGGCCATCACTGTCTGTTAGAAGAGAACAGCACTGCATTAAGTTTATCTATAAGGGATTACTTCAAAAATTGCCAGAAAACCTCACCTGCTTGTTAATTATTGATACCGGAACATTTAACACCAGATCATACAACTGCATAAGGCTAAGGACGAGCCACACCAGAACTGAGATGGGAAAGAGGGCTTTTAGCGGTTTTGCTTCACAAAAGTGGAATATGCTCCAAGGAAAAGCAAAACTGGACACGTTGGTGACACAATTGTAATTTAATAATCTGATAACAAACTTTTATATACTTTTCTCAAACTCTCCATTGAAATGAATGAGATTCCCACTTAACCGGAAGTGCCACTACAAAGAAAACGCCGTTTGGGGCATTTAGAGGAAAAAATGGGCGGGGCAGAATAAGGTCTATAGCAGCACCATGCATCAGGTTGCACTATATATGAACACGGCCCACACATGTCCCAACATCTCAGAACGTTTTGTGTTCAATCTCAAACGCGTGGAGCAGCAGGAGCACATGTGCACATCAGTCTTCCTGACAGCTCCTCCCTCCCTGTAATTAAAGCACATGTCATCCTTTGCGCTAATGATCCATAAGAACAGGCCAAATGTCCCATAAAAGGTGGCATGGAGATTTCAAACACGCTAGTGCTTCCACGTCCCTTCACCACATATAAAAAAAAACATAATCACAATTCAGGTTAAAGCGTCAGTATATTACCATTCTTTTTAGCACTGGTACTAAAAATGTTATATTTCAGGAGTTAATGCATGACCAACTGAGACTGATGCATAAGCCACATTCTTAAAAGTGCAGTATGTAACGTGTTTGGTGAGGGGTCTGCCACCTACTTGTCTCCTTGGAGATACTATTGCTTGTATTGTATTATCTGGGGGAAATCGTGATCTGGGTGCCTGATTAAAAAAATTATGAAATTGGGTTTTCTGTCAAAAAATCCTTTACCCATCCCTAGACTGAGTGTGGCTGTTTTTATTATTTTCCAGGTTTAGGCTTTGATATATAGTTGGACAGAGACATTTAGCAACCATAGGATTTGAACTTGGGACAGTAGTTGTAGTTGCCATACTTATGTGCCACAACTCTACCACTGAGCACCACACATGCGGTATGGTGGTTTTGACAATAATAAATAACATCAAACAGTTCCACTTCTCATAGTACTGAACGGAACAGTGAGTTTTCAGCCTAACATCCTTTTACTGCCCCGCATTATTCTGCTAATTCCACAGTCTGTCATAGCACTTTTATAATGGAGTGATGCACGACCCACTCACCGGATCTTTCAGTGGGATCTTTGCTGTAATTAGCTGGCTTACTCACCTCTATTGTACTAATATGACTACACCTCAGTGTTTGTATTGAGCTGAGGACTAGAATAGATCTTGTAGTTTACATCAAGTGTTTCTGACCAAATGTGCTTCTATTGTTGTTATGGTGAGTTTTCATTTTTACTTTAATAGAGAACATTTGCTTTTTCAGGGGCAATTTTGTACATTACAAACAAATTTGTAACATTACAATGGTTGGAGGTCGGTGAGGTATTAATTGTTAACACATAACATATTTATATCCCCTTGTTACCTTTTATAATTCTGAAAATGGTATATTTATAACAAACATCATATTAACAAGATTAATAAGTTTTACTTTAGCCATTTTGGCACTCAGAGTCTCCCGATCAGTGTGCATCCTGCTAATGATAGTACTGCATATCGCTTCAGGTTTGTGAAGTTGTAGTGTATTGTTTTGTATAATGTTTTTTTGTATATTTATGGAATTATGGAGAATTACTATGCGAAAGCATGGGTGATGTAGGCTTGTGGGCTAAGTATTGGACAGGTTGGACAGGCTCATCTTGATAACCATAAGGAGGGTTTGAATAGTGCCCAGGGGAGATTGATGATCGATCATTCATGAATGACATTTAAAACCTCTTCAGGCATGTTTTTGATGAGGGAACATGGTAGAAAGCTCTGAAAAGTCAATTTTGCATAATACCCCCTCTGTAAGTTTTTTGTTTTGCTTCCATAACCTTTTATAATTTTCCCACGTTTCTCTAACAGCTCTGAGCAGCCATGAGTCTTTTTCTACCACATAGTTTATCTCCATCTCTTTTCTGTGAGCCCCACATTGCTAATTAGGCTCTTCAAAATGCTTTTCAGGCGACAGAAATTCATCACGATTGCCAATCTTACGGCCAAATCTCCAGCAAGCGAAAAGGACTGGGCGAGGCTTGAGTGAATCATCGGTGATGGACAGCTGGTGGTGAAGGGTTCATGTCATCACGCTGATATAGACCCCGCCCCCCTCTGACCCTCCTGCTCACTCTCCCCCCCTCTCTCTCCTCTCTCCCCCTCAACAGCCTGCAACAGACCGCTCAACCATTCTGTCACCAAACAAACACGAAGCTTCTACACTGGAGCTAAAACACAAATTCCTTTTCAATAATTTCTGCCGATTGTAGTGACTTAAAGGTGCACTATGTAACTTTTCTGGTGAACCGTACATTATCTGCTTGGTGAATTAATGTTTCTTAGAGATTTGCATTTCAACGTGAAGATAAATATGGACTGTAATGATTACTTTAAAGTGTAACTTTTCTGGTGGAGGGTATGCTACATGCTTTTCTCCACAGAGAAAAGCATGTAGCATACTGCTTTACCTAGAATGTTTCACAGTATAGGATTAATCCATCCATTTTCTTCTGCTTTATCCGGGGCCGGGTCGTGGAGGCAGCAGTCTGAGCAGGGTGGCCTAAACTTCCCTTTTCACACACACCTCCTCCAGCTCTTCCAGGGGACTCCTAAGGGGTTCCCAGGCCAGCCGAGAGACATTGTCCCTCCAGCGTGTCCTGGGTCTTCTCCGGGGCCTCCTCACAGTGGGACGTGGCCAGAACACCTCCCCAGAGAGGTGTCCAAGAGGGATCCGGAACAGATGCCCGAGCCACCTCAGTGGGCTCCTCTTGACGTGAAGGAGCAGCAGCTCTACTCTGAGCTCCTCCTGATTGCCTGAGCTCTTCACCCTATCTCTAAGGAAGCACCCAGCCACCCTGCGGAGAAAGCTCATTTCGACTGCTTGTATCCACGATCTTGTCCTTTTGGTCATTACCTAAATCTCATGACCATAGGTGAGGGTAGGAACGTAGATTGACCGGTAAATCGAGAGCTTTGCCTTTCGACTCAGCTCCTTCTTTACCACAAGAGTCCGATACAGTGGCCACATCACTGCAGACGTTGCACCGTCAATCTCTCCATCCTTCCCTCACTCGTGAACAAGACCTCAAGAAACTTGGAACTCCTCCACTTGAAGCAGGGACTCACCATCCACCCAAAGAGGGCAAGCCACCTTTTTCCGGTCGAGAACCATGCCTTGGATTTAAAGGAGCTCATTTTCATCCCAGCCACTTCACACTCGGCTGCAAACCGCCCAGTGCATGTTGCAGGTTCTGGTTTGATGAATCCATCAGGACACTATCATCTGCAGACAGCAGAGATGAGATCCTGTGGTCCCTGAAATTCTGTCCATAAAAACAATGAACAGAACCAACAGGTCTCCATCTAAACAGAGTCCAGCATGTACCGGGAACAGATCTGTCTTACTGTCGGCAATGCAAACACAGTTCTTTACAACAATAATATGGTTTGAAACTCTGCTGTGCATAATAATTTGGAACAGTGCATTTTAAGTTTTTATTTTTGAAAAAAAATACTGTTATCGTTGGGAGGTTTGTTCAATAAAGGATGATTTGAATGTTTTGATGACTGTGATTTATATTGACAATTTGGCAAAATCAGAGAAAAATATCATTTACATAATAATTTGTAACAGTGTAGAAGAGGGAGAATGGTGGATTGATTGACCTTCCCCTGGGACCTCAAGGACCTACAGACATGATGAGCTAAGATTAGAGAGAGAAAGGCTGAGGAGGCTGATGGTTTAGCTGCTAAGGTGAAAATTAGGAAAGTAGTAGGGAAACAGGCAAGTTATTTATAAAATCTTATGAGTTTAATTTGATGAGTTTGGATGATTAGTAGTTTTTGGTGTGCAATGTGCTTAATGGTCTAAGTCCAGGTTCTTAACCTGGGTTCGATCGAACCGTAGGGGTTCGGTGAGTCAGTCTCAGGGGTTCGGTGGAGGTCAAGACACAGACCCAATATGATTTGCGGACTGCGAGTGTCTCCAGACGCCAGTCATGTCCAATTCGACAAATGCACTCTTCGATGTGCCTATCGAAGTACCCTCCTGACTTTAAGGGCACTTTGGTGAATTGAGACACGGCATGAGACACGGTCAGAGTGATGCCCCGGCATTGACTGGGAGAATCCCAGGGAAAACTGGGCTCTGATTGGTCATCTTCGAGGGACCACGGAAGCACATTACCATAATAACAGTAACATATTTAAAGAGCCCCATGCCTCTGCTTTGAGACGCCGTTTGAATTTACATGAAGCACAATCAGTTGCGGAGTTACGGTAATGGAAACTCCACAACCGCGAATCTATCGGCGGTGATATCATCCAATGCTAAAGGGTTATTATTTTAATCCATACTAACTATGTCGAGCAAAAAAAGGTATGTATGTAATTTGTTGTGAGTTCGTGCATTGTATTGGTTTTATTCTTTGAACACAGCGATGTTAATGCACGGTTCATTTTGTGCACCAGTAAAACACATATTTCTTGAATTTGAAAAAAATCATATTTTATTTTTCAATAAAGAAGGGTTCGGTGAATGTGCATATGAAACTGGTGGGCTTCAGTACCTCCAACAAGGTGAAGAACCACTGGTCTAAGTGGTAGTTAACTGGAACTAGAGGTGTTCTGTCATATTTAGTGACTTATTCTATGTATATTTTCGTCTTTGCGTACAGTAAGAGAAAACACTTGTTCCTGTCCTTTGAGATTCAAGGCTGTGTGAGATGCTTTTTTCATGCATCTTTGGTCACCTTTGAAATATAATCCAAGTTTTACAAGTAAAAAAGTTCTTCTGTTTCCATGGTAACCACTGGGTTCATGTTGCCTCAGATGAACTAAGAGAGCTTGTCACCAGCACCACCCCATCTCACAATACAATTAAGAAGTATGGTGAAGCGTGTCTATGGTAGTACCTCTTATGGGGGGCGTTTGTCACTATGGTTTATAGCCTTTCCACACATAGAGCAGATTATTCCATAAATCCATTCCTATGTCTTAGCTGTGCAAATGCTAAAGAAAGATGTTCATTTAAATAGCAATAGTATTTTTTTATTTTTGCAATTATTAACACTGCTATTGGCATACTAAAAGAGAGTTTGTCTTATGGCAATTGTCATGCAATTTCTGTGCATTTATACTCTTACTGGGCTTGGATCTCCACAGATCTGCCCTGTAACTTGGTCTGGTGGCATCACCTGTTTCTCTCCATGGAGATCAATGCTATACTGCAGAACATAATCAAAGCAATAACAATCCCATGGGAAAAAGTGATGGATCCTCCACAAGAAAAGTACCATAGTGCATCTTTAAAATATCACAATAATGACCAATAGTTAAACTTCTAATTAGAGATCGACTGGTATGATTGTTTAGAATCCAGACCAGCCGATGGCCGATAAGCTCTGCCAATATTTTTGGGCCGATTTTGGTTATTTTCTCTAAATTATGTCATTTACATTTACTCCAAACTCCACCCAAGCCCTTTTTACTGTAGATCTGTATAGTCATCTTTTGTTCAGCTATCTCTTCATAGTAAAGTGTTAATATAAAGCTTTGTGTGTATTTTTTAGGCAGCAGATTGACCAAAGCAAGATATCATCTTAAATAGCTGATATCTGAACTAAAAAGTTCAGATATCAGCTTGATATGTCTATCTTTAGCTCTAATAACTCATCAGTGCACTTTTTGAAAATTTGAAAATAGCATGTCTACAGTTCAAAGATCCTCCTCCCCACAATCAAGATAAACATTAGACCTTTGGATTGTTGCACTAATATACAATCTTAAATAAAAATCCTTGCTCCCTGGCCAAGTATCTTTTGTTAATGCACAGTGTAATGGACCAGAAGGATAAAGCGAGATGCAAACTCCCATTAAAACGTCTCAAAAGCAGTAGTGTTATGTAATAGGAAGGCAGTTTAACACGTTTGGGCAACAGCACCCTCTGGCCTTGCGGAAAAACATCTAATGAGGATTTTTAAAAGGCGCACATCAAAAACAGCTTGATCCACTGTAGCAGATGGTGTTGTATCGTTAACACATCTCCACAGTCCTGAGAGTCCCGGTGACACATACAGACCTGGGCCAGGGTTTCTCCGCTATCTGAGGAGCGTATCCAGGCAACAGCAAACCAGCATTATTACATCATCAGCCAGAGAAAAGGACACGTGGATAAGAGCTGAAGGGTCAATTCAACCAAAAAAGACTTGTTTGTGCTTTGTTTCCTGTCACCTGCCCGTCACTGTCAGCCAGTCACAGTCAGGTAACGTTGCTTCTCATTAAACAGCTCATATACATTCATTCTCATTCTCCAAAATACTCTAGTTACTAAAGTTACTAATTTATCACCAAAAATCAGTATCAGGCATTGTACATGGCTTTCTGCGTTTCCATGGAGATATTATTGCTTTGCCTGCAACATTTCAAAGTATGGCATTAAACTTTTCCATCACGCATTTATTCAATCAGGTGTTTTCATTGCCGTAAAAACATGCATTCTTACTGTGAGTGGGGGCGCCTCTCCACAGATCTAACCTGTAAATTGGCCTAGTAGTTTATCTGTTTGTATCAACAGAGATAGATCGTTTAATACCAGACTGTGGAACTTCCACTTTACATAGTGCACCTTTGGGAAAAGTTCAAAACTTTTATACCTAACTATGTTCCACATCCTTTCTCCTAAAAGTATTGCACACTAACTCAAATCAAGTTTTCATTCTTAGCTGGTTTGTCTTTCTCAATATCAAGTTGGGCTCTGACACTCACCAGAGCTTTGTCAAAGCATTCTGACATTCACAAGAAAGCTGTCTGTTGCAAAGACCAGAGCTCAATGTAGCCTCTGAATATTTTAATAAAGAAAAGAATGGAGGCAAATTACACCAGCACAAAGTGTGTTTTTCACAGAGCAATATTACTTATTACGGCCATCTGCTGCCACAGTAGTATGCTGCTGCTTTGTGCGCTAGTATTGCTTTTGTGAAGAGTTTTATTCCTGGATACTGCTCCCAGGCAAATGTAAGAGAACTCAAATCAAATCAAAAACATTGAGTCGCTCATTGAAATGAAGTGTTGCTGCTACAAGATGCAATCTACTTGTTAATATGATTTGAGTAAAAGCATGTGATTTGATAACACAGGGCGCGACTTTCTTTTTCTATACAAATAACGAGAGGAGACACTTCCAGATGTTATTATAGGACAGACCTGTGGAGACATCCCCAGTGCAGTAAACACAGCACAGAAGGAAAACTAGAATGAATTAATTTGTCTTACCAGTTCATTGCACTGGTTCAACTGGTCTGGAAATGAAAAATAAAATTAAAAAAATCTGCATTCCAGTGAATATTGCTTTTTAGAACTAGGTGGATCTGCTCATTATTTTAGCACATGTGTGCTTGTGCGTGTGTGTGAATAGTGTAGTAGTGGCTATTTTGTGGTTAATGCACACACAATTGTCTAGAATCTAAAGTACCTACGCAAGAAATGTTTCCCTATCAAAATTCTTCATCATCAGAGCAAAAAATGCTATCACAGTCATCCAGTTTTTTTTTGTTCTTTTTTTTAACAGACAAGCCAGTTTCCACTAATTGCCTGCGAAAACCTAACCACCTTGTTAGCAGGTCAAAACACAAGCCATGGTACCTTTTAATTTGCAGAAAATCATTTGTATGAAACTTGGATCTATATTCCGGACAACCAAAAGGCATATGTCAACAGCTCCCCTCCGACTCCTGTCAGGAAACCCAAATGAACTTCATAATTGGGCGTAAGGAGTTGTGGATTACACTGTGGCTGTCGCTGTTCTCACCTCAGCGTGTTGTGTCACATCAGAGCATAGGCCATGCTATTTAAGCTGCAAAATGTTTCACTGGCCACAAACAGAGCTGCCTAATCCTATGCAATTAAAATGATTAGAGAGCACCGCCTGCTAAAAGGTCTCCATCTGAACATGGTTTGAACAAGAACACAGCTTCCCCGCTTCATCCTGGCTGTGAACACCGCTACATGATGTCTCTTATGTCATTTAATCATAGAGATAACAAAATAAAGTGTGACTGAAAAGATCGCTTTAACGCTCAATGGCTCCTGAGTGCTCTAAGTGCAGTGGAGAAGAATATTATGCTATATCTTATGTTGTAATGGTGTAAGCTGTATAAACTTGCCTGCACTGTGCTTAGAAAGTGCTTCAGTGTATTGCATGAAGTGTGAGTCTGTCCTCGTGGTAGCAAAGAATGTACTTCCATGCACCATACAAGAAATATGTAAACTAGAGAGACTATATAGGATTTGATTAAATTGCCTGTGTTCAATGTATATTTTAGGCACAGCAGACACAACTTTTTTGATTGTGTTAGCAGAGAAACCAACTTCAAACCAACAGCTCCAGCAGTCCAGGATCTTCTGTGTATGTGGTAGTGTACAGGATACACCTCACATCTCAGAATCTGGTATTTTGAACTTTTTGTCACTATGCACACTCACTTGCAATAGCTTCAAACATTGCACTGTATCTAGTAAAACAATACTATTATTACATTTTAAACAAAATAGAAAAAAAAGACTTCAAATCACCAAAATTGACTACCTCTTGTTTCCTAGTACATTGTTGTTGCCTCTGACCCTGACAGACTGGCTGGAGCCATGTTGCCAACCAGATTTGCCAAAACACAAGTGTTACATCATGTTTCAGGTTAGTGGCCGTTGAAACAAATAAAGATATACTTTTATAAAGTGTTTGGGGTAAGGAAAACATTGAACTTTATTATGTAAGTAATAACTTGTGTTTGCTTTAGTGAAATAGCATGTGTTGTAGCTTATGACTCTAGAGGTTAAGGAATACTTTTAAAATGTGAACATTTGACTGGGTGAGCATCGGTGTCACTGCTAATGAGCGCCTGGGTGGATTCCTCCTAAAAGCTAAAAGTTACTCAGCTATTAATTCCATTCTCTTTCAAACAGTGCTGGGTGAGCTTGATGTCCGGGCCATCAGTAGTTTGCCAGCAGCCTGCTCCAGTCGGTACAAGCCTCTTCTACAACCTGTTTCCAAGTGGGCAGAGCTTCTGATCACAGCCTAGTTATGGACGTGCCAAAGAGAATTAAAGTTGAAAGATTGCTTTAGAGCGATTGTGCATAATGTAGTCAGTGTAGATTTGGGAGGGAAAGGACAATTGGAGGAACAGGACATAAAACTGTCAGCTTGTCAAATCAAAACTTGAGAGACTGTCCTCCAGGTAACCTAATATTTTGTGCTGTAAAAACTAGCCTCCTCTATAAAAGCTAAAACACCAATATAGTGAAAAATCTGGATAAAGTGATGTACATTCTAGCCTATATCTATATATTAGTTTTTTTACTATTATTAGTATTCTTTAACAAGCATGTTTTTTATTGATTAGGACTAATATGGTACTAAACTAGGACTAGACCAGGACTAACCAGGACCAAACCAAGTCTACATCAGGACTAGAATAGCCCCACACCCATGACAGCTACATGCACCTTTATAAACATTGCTTAAGAATGTATTTACCATTAATTCTGTTGGATCTTAGGTGGTACTGCACTACTGTGCAACAGTGACAGTCATGTTGTTGTTTTCTTTCAACACCACTTTCAAAAATACATTCATTAAGCTCCTACACGCATTCAAAATAAGCATGCCCATCCATAATTACCATAAACACCTGCATAACTAGCCTCTATGCCATGTTTAACAGGGTAAAGGACACTACAGGGGGTGACGAGGAGTGACAGATTGATGATGATCCTAGCCTCCCCATGTAACCCCCTCACCCCCTCTGTGTCCTTTAGCACCTGTGTTAGCTAGTGTGTTAGCATATTGGTATTAGCATTGTGATGTTACTGTGTGGACACGCACCACCTGGCAGGGCATGACTCACAACATTGTGGCTATTACCACACAGCAGGTATCATGGCACCGGCTGGGTCCAGTGTTAACCTTAGTGTGCACACACACACCACACACACACTTACACACATATATGCATCTCTGGTACACTGCAAAAACACAACAGTGCCATGATAGTTATCAATTTTGGTATTTTCAATTATGATTAAAACACTCCTTTTTATACAATAGAATTTACTTGTAGATAAGGTTTCAACAGTGGTCATTTGGACATTGTTTTTTGCATCAGGATGTTTTGGCTCCCATCCAAGGGCCATTTTCAATTTGATGGTACTGATTTGAGGCACTAGAATTTATCATAACTAAGTCCAGGCCCAACTCAGAGTAGGATCGATCCCAGTGCCTCAAACCAGTACCATCAAACAGAAAATGCCCAGATGAACACCACTGAAAACTTTTCTACATTGAACCACTACTGGACAAATGAGGGATTACGCTGCCTTGTTTCCAACAACTATGAGGAGAATAGAATATAATGTTCAACACAAAATAAGAGCCATTCTTTATTACTATGTACCATACTAAACCATATTATTTAGGAAAAGGTCCAACATGGTACTTTTTATGTATTTTTTTTTTCAATATTA
Source organism: Periophthalmus magnuspinnatus (assembly GCF_009829125.3). Classification (NCBI taxonomy): domain Eukaryota; kingdom Metazoa; phylum Chordata; class Actinopteri; order Gobiiformes; family Gobiidae; genus Periophthalmus; species Periophthalmus magnuspinnatus. The sequence goes on from NC_047149.1 coordinate 9,356,717, forward strand.
ATACCTGCCCAAATGAGTGGTGATACTAGTTTTAGAATCAGTATCTAGTGGTGATATGTGACAATACAACCGGAGCAGGTTGGCCAATCTAACTGCCGGTACATATTTGTAGCTTTAAACATACTTTCTTTATGATAGTAATTTATGAAGGCAACAAAACAATACTTTTTTAATGGATCTGTAATTCAATATAATACAATTGTGTACCATAACTGTGAGAGAAAATAATTATGTCATGAACACACAGTCATGAATGTGTAGAGGTCCAGTATTCTAGGCCTACTAAATTATTCTGAACAGGTCACAATACAGACCTAGATCAATATTCACGCCGTATGTTTTTACAGTGCATCAAGACTCAAGGCTACTTCAGAGCACATCGTCTGGTCTGCTATGAATCAAACACACACAGAGTTATTTCATGCATGATGGCCTATTGATTCAAATAACATGTCAATAAATCCACTATGCGTTTCTATAGGATTACCAATAAAATCTACATGCCTTGTAAATCCCTTTTATGAGCTGTACATGTATGCCAATTCTGTTAAGTTACTTTAGTTGTCACACTGCTCCTATCAGTGGTAAATAAGATATTTTACACATTTATGTTTAGGATTAGCATCAGTCAGACCCAGCACCTAGAGACATGGCCCTTCAGATATTGTGATATTGTGAGTTTAGTCCAGTCTAGTCTGCCTGTGTTTCCATTGTAGGGAGTATTATAGCTCTGATGATGTAGGCCAAGGTAACAAACACTGAGGTGGCGATAAGGGCACAGCACAGAAATTGAATATCTCTAACATTAGAATTTGCTTGAGTGAAACAATAAATAATCTGGGTATGTTCAAAATATTTAAATCAGTTTGTATGTTTAAGTTTTTGTGTGTAGGGCAGCAAAAATTCATGATGCAAATAGTGAAAAAATATTTTGATGCCTGGTGAGTGCTGTAGTTTCAAGGCGACATTTGTGGTGACAAAATGAATGATAAAAAAGTTTTTCTTCAAACAGTAACTATTAGAATTCATGAAATTCTGTGTTGCAAATCTAGATAATAATAAGCACAGGCAACCAATAACAACTTATTACAAACACTCTTTTACCTTTTAAAATTAAATTATCTGAATTGTAATAATTTTGTTACTGCTGTTGGCATTAATGTATTGTTTAATTAAAATGTAACCAAGCTACTGTATAATAAAAAGTAGGGAAAATCACAAATACAACAGAAAATTATTCTTCTTATGCTTGTCATCTAACAATAGGCAACACATGAAGAGCTTCCCCTGTTATTTCATTCATTAACATTGCTAATTAGTTGGCTCATCAAATAATAATTGCCGCCTCTCAGAAATGTGGTGATGGTAACTGCTCTGTGCTGTGTTTTCCCCTTTAAGAATAAGTCATGTGTGAATAAAGTTTGAATAAAGCATAAAAAAGAAAAGGTTAATCTCACTTGGATTAATGAGTGTGCTTTTTCTGACAAACGTGGCAGTGTCAGGCTGGTCCGAAGAACGCCATGAATCAAAGAGGGGATCGGCTCTTCAAACTGCAGCTGTTTATTGACAAAGCAGCGCCAGAGGATTAGCCAGGCTACAGGCACCTTCTGCACTGCAACATCCTGCCAAGTAAGGGGCTTACTATTTTATGCTATGTTTTTCATTTTTACGTCAGATGCCTTCTCTGTCACGATGGGACAAATACTGCAAAAGGTAATGTGAGTGAAATGTCTTGCTCAGACACACTGGCTATGTTTATATGCACATGCCCAAAACTGATCATTATCTGATTTATGGCGTTACCAGATTATTGAAACACCATGTCAATTACATCTGATGTGAATAATCAGATTTCAATCAGATTAGGCTGCAAAACTGAATTCATTGTAACTTATTTGATTATGTTAGCAAAGAATCCAACTTCAGACCAACAGCTCCAACAGTCCAGGATCTTCTGTGTATGTGGTAGTGTACAGGGTACACCTCACACCTCCAAAATTGCAAAAAAAAAAAACTAAAAAACTTCAAATCACTAAGATTCACTACCCCCTGTTTCCAAGGACATTGTTGTCTCCTCTGACCCTGACAGACTGGCTGCCAACCAAATTTGCCAAAACAGAAGTGTTACATCATGTTTCATCCAGTAATTAGATTTCTTTCTGATTATTCTTACCTGTGCAATTTTAATAAGAAAAAAATGCAAATACCACAGTTACTCTAAAAAAAATCATTCATTAACTGACCCATGTCACCAGGTGTTCCAGATTTCCCTTGTGGATGTAACCAAAGTCAAAGTCAGATCTGATCATTCTACTTATCTGAATTATACTGGCCACTGTAAATCCACCTCTGACAGCATATGCGGCCATTGTGTCAGTCTGCCCACAAGTTTCAATTTTTTGTATTTTGTAGAAATATTTATTCCATTATAACCAAACCGTATTTTCATGACTGTAAGTTGCACTTTTTTTTATAGTTTGTCCGGAGGTGGAATTTACACTCAGATGCGACTTATATGTGCAGTTATTAAAATATGTAATTTCACATCTTCGTTATTGTCACACTGACAACTGCACAAGGGCACTCTTGTATGACAGCCACGCAGAAGCGGAAGCGCTGCTTCATCTACTTCCAGAGTTTACGGAAATCAGAAGCGACACCGAGAATGAAGAATTCAATGGATTTAGTGATTTGGAGTGAGATCGAGAGAAAACTTTTTATCTTGTTATTTTGCTGTAGTGATCTGATTAACTGTTAATATCTTACGTTAACATACCAGACACATTTTCAGTTCATTGTCTATGCTTCATGTAGCTGAATAAATATAAATGTGTTATGTTAGCGTGCTGTACTGCTATTCACCCTGTTGTTCTCTATTTTATTGTTAATATTGTAACTTGCCCTTGAAGATAAAATGTCTGTTCTTGGTCCCAGATTTTGTAAAATAAATTTCCCCCAAAAATGTGACTTATATGTTTTTTTCTTCATTATTATGCATTTTTTCGCCGGGGCGACTTATACTCAAATAGACAAATAGTCCAGAAAATATGGTAAAGAGAAAAAAATGGCACTGTATTGTACAAGTAGCATTGCCAATCCCATGGTAGAATCTGTAATAGTAGTTGTCGTTATTAGAGTAAAAAGCATTAGTTTTCTGCTAAAGCAATTTTTGGTAATAGTAGTTGTGGTTGCAGCTGTTCAGTAGTGTCAGCAGTAGTAGCAGTGGTATTATTGTGTGTAGTATTGTAGACTGTGTAAAACTAGTAGTTCTTTGTGCAAGTAGCATTAGTGGTCATAGTTATATAGAAAGTAGTGTATAAGGCTACTGCTACATTTAATCTTGAACTCTGATCTTAAAGCAGGCTCCTCTGTTGCCGCGGGGATTGCCCTGGCCTCCCCGCCCAGCTGGAACCCTCGGCTGAAGTCCACACAGCATCACTGGCCCGAGTAACAAAGGTCCTTTAGAGGCTATTTTTGACCAGTCCCTGCAGTGGCCTTTTGTCTGCCTAGAATCACCTGTCCTCCCTGTCACCTTGTGAGCGACCGCAGACACAGGAGGGAGTGTGGATGGAGAATACACAAGTGGTTACAAAGTCAAGGTATCAGGCTTTTATAACTTGTTTTGTAGACATGTAAATAGGTCATATTTAACAAAGCTATAAGCTCTAATAAACTTTTACAGATACAGACACCAGTGATTTAAAGGTACACTATGTTACTTTTCAGACAGAGGGTCCACCATCTTCTTGTTGTAATACATTTTATATTGCTTTTCCTGGAAAGTTCCATACTATGGCATTAAACATATTTATCTCCATTTAGATGAACAGATGAACATTCCACTTTCAAGTTGCAGATCAGATCTATGGAGAGTCTATCTCACAGTATATGTTTTTTAAGATATTTTTAGCTATAAAACTATCTGGAATTGAAAGAAGAAGAGTTTTATTTTAATGTTAGGCAAAGTTCCATGGAGACAAGGAGGTGACAGACTTTCCACCAGAAAAGTTACAGTGCATCTTGAGCATAATTGCACTTATAATGTCCTCTTAAACTAACAGGGGATTTCTTTCTCTAGTCTAAACCAGCCACACAGTATGCAAATATGTGTGTCTATGTACAGGCTGGGGATTACAGAAACATGTAAGTTATAATGGAGGTTTAATTGTAGAGATTTATATTAAAGAATAAAATAATCTCGAGAGCAGTATATGGAATTGATGAAGATGTTTCCAATTACAGCTGAGACGAGAGTTGGTTTAATCTTGAAAGAACAAGCTGTGACTCTAGTTGTGCTCCTACATGCTCTTCAGTCAGGAACAGAGACGAAAGCAGGTCACATTACTGTTCATCTGGAGGTTTTGTGGCATAGTTGGATAATCACAGTACAACCATGGATGTTGTCACTAACATCTTATCTTAATATGACAGAGAAGCAATAGTGTGATATAGTCCCAGGTAGAGCTTGTTTGCTTCTCATCCAACAACATCTCGGATCGGATTAAAACGGTCTATTCCTGGCAGATGCTTCCTTATGGTTCTCATCCAACAAAACACCTTTTAAAATGTATAAACAATATAATTCAGTCTCTTTCTTTTGAAAAATAGCTGCTTTAAACTGTATAGAGTAAATGCTGTTTTCCTGAACCAGAAGGAATTAGTCCCTATCTGTATCCTGATATTTATCAAATATATTCTTTATATAAAATACACTCAGTTGTGTTAAGTGCTCAATAAGAGCAGTGTGTTATTACTGTGCAAAACCTTTAAAAGGACTGATAAACAGTGTTTGTAAATTGCACGATTAGTTAACCATGATTTATGCATTTAGATCATGGCGTCCTTCTGTTTGAGTCTCTCTCCTCATCTCCCTCCTCTCCATCGCTGTGACTCATAATCTCACGTACACAACACACTGAAAACAGCTCCGGCCGCCCGCACCGCCATGCTCACTGTCGCTTACTGCTCCCGGAGTGGCACGCACGCCTGTTAATTCACCCTGTCACGCACACACATACAAACTTCTGCAGGATTCAAGATTAGCAGCTACTACGAGCGACTGACGCGATGAGAGGGAGTAGAGATACCACGCAGCCTGCCTGGCCCATTTCTGGTGAAGCGCTGGTGTTCAGAGGAATGTACAGCAGAAGGAAGGGGGTGAAGAGAAGAAGAAAAAAAAATGCTACAGCTCCTGAGCATCTCCATGGAAACAGGCTGCATATCCCGCTACTGTCAGCCTCCGAGGATCCGGTCCTCATTAGGGAAAGGCAAACGCACCACACACCATGCAGTTGATGCCAGTATTAATTGCACACAGTTTCACCTGGTCCAGGGGTTTCCTCAAGCGCAACACAATCAATGCCCTGCAGCGTCTAGGGCAACCAGGGCGTTTTATAAAGTAATACTGCAAGATTTAGCCTCAAGCAAGTTACATCACTATAGTCATGACAAGTGGCTTCTTTGCTCTACCAAGGTCCAATAACCTTGATTTATTTTAATTTTTTTGTTTTATTCATATTAACACATGTCATTCCACTTCCATGACAGATGTTTCTTTAGATGGGCAGGCATGACTCAAAGCTTAGGGGCTATGCTATCATCTATTGCGTTTGGGATGGGCTATATGGTTAAAATTCCTATAACTGTCACAATTTGATCATGTTTTAAACACATGTGGTTGCTTTTTCTTGCTTTAAGATGCATGTAAAAATCTACTTTGAGCATTCACACCTCACTGTGATTGGACAAATTCACCTGTCAATCACTCAGCATGGCAAAGGTGGACCAATAAGACAAATGACATAGAAAAGCATTGAAAATCTTCACATACTAGCAAAGTTTCTCTACTTACTATATGCTTAAAAAGTAAGATTCACAGAGCACATTGCAAACAACTCTAGGAGCATTAACATTTGAGTGAAGACTGACATATGAACTGATAAACTAATACAAGAATCCTATGCATTTCAGAACATGTTTGTAGAGGTTTAGGCCACAGGTACAACAAGATGTTTCTATAAAGATATGATATTTTCTTCTTTGCAGTGGACATCCAGTTTAAATGATTCCAGCCTCTGTCTCAAGCCTTAATTGTGCCAACTTAAAATGTGATTTCGATTTGATTATGATATATTGTGTAGCCCAACTACTTCATGTTATGAATGATTGCCTATTTATCCATTCTGGCAAAAATGGTTTATTGGCATACAAATCCAAATTGCTCAAATGTATAAAGAATCAATTTTGTCATTTCCTCAGTCAATTAATACAAATGCACTTGAGTAAATTGCACCAGTCACACCAACTATTAACCTTTCTTCTATAATCAAGTACTATTTAATTGTGTCAAAACATTTAGTGAACTATTCAATGCTCAGTTTCCTGACATTAGCGTTTTCTGCAGATGCTCAGAGCCTGAATACACACGCTCTCAGTAAAGTCATAAACCGTATCTATCGTGCTCTTTTCTGCCAATTTCCAGCTCATCCGCCTCTCAAAAGCTCTCAATATTCAAACTCCGATTTGCTCCTCCACCCACTCCTACGCCCACTGACTTTCCTACCACCACTACCCAACATGGTATTGTAATGCGGACTTAACACCCGGAAGTACTGCAGGAGCCTATTTCTATCCCACCTTTGCAGTGAGCGCAGGTGGTTGGCAAACATAATGGCATCCAACTTAAATTGTTCCCATGAGGGGCTTTGGGTCAGCGGTGCAGCTAAATTAAAGGGACAAAGTAGACGATGTGAAATATTGCAGGAACATTGTCATTGTTAAATAGAGAAATCTGTAATTACTTATTCTAGCCACAAGAGGTCATACGCTTGTAGAGCCAATGCCAGATCAATATGCAAATTACTGCAGGCTAACAGGCAGATGATGTGATAGCACAGAAAGAGAAACGTCAACTTAAAAACAGGTTCAACTTTACTAGAATAGCACAGTTCATGAAAACCAGCTCCCAAGCCATATTCTTCTAATACTATTCAAATAAATGCACTCTCAGTTACCTCCTTCTTTCATCCATTTTAGCTATACCACATTCTCTCCCTTCTCCGCTGCAGCAGCAGAATCGTCAGCTTCCTCAACCTCTCAGTCTCCTTCTCTTCACCAGTGGCAGCATTCAAGCCCCAGGGGGAGATATCTTCCCTAACAAATCTCTTAATCTTTTCTTCATTACTTTGTGGCTTATCTACCTGCCAGAAAGTTCATCTATTGAGTTATCAACTATAATAAGCTTACCCCTGTGTCTGTTTAAAGGTGCACTTTGTAACTTTTTGGGTAGACCCCAGGGGGCCAAATGCGGCCTTTAGACCAATCTTTGTCAGCCCTCAGACCTCCTGCTGAATTGACCCATTTGACCATAAGAAGAACTGTTTAGTACAATTTAAATAATTCTAATGCTATTAGCTCAATAGCATCACATTGTGAAACAGGCCTCAAATTACTGTTCCAAGTCTAATTAAAGGTACAGCCAATCTGTTAAAACTGTGTAAAATGCATCCATTTGAATCATCCACTGTATTTGTACTGATCTGTGGCCCACCACTTCACGAATACGTGAAAAAAGTTTGGACACCCCTGGGAGTAGAAGGTCAGCTACCTGCTTGTCTCCATGGAGATGTTTTGCCAGATATGTATTGCACTAAACTTAACTATCTTTAATTTCTTTAATTACAAGTATTTTATTGCTTGCGAATCCCTTAAAAAACATGCACTCTACACAGCTCTGACTTGTAACTTGGTCCTGTGGCATCACCTGCTCTCCTCCATGGAGATGCATTGGTTTAATGCCATATTGTGGAACACTCCAGACAATGCAATAAAATCTACACATTGGAGACAACCAAGGTGGCGCTTTTTCCATCACAAAAGTTACACAGTGCATCTTTAAATACCAGGATGAGTTAGCTTTTAATGAAGACAAAAATATGTATTATTAAAAAGTAAGGGCATTGAACATTTTGCACTCATAACCTGTAACTACAGACGCCTTCTGCTCCTGACATGATTAACCCCAGACGCATTGAACATGAGTCAAATCCTGACAACACATTTCAAGTAGGCTAAGAGCAGACAATGCTAGTGAAGATGATGAATTTATCCAAATCCACTGAACGCCTCGAATTGAGTGCGTCTAATAGAGCCATATTTAGTGCTATCTGTGAGTCACGGCTAACAACCTGCAGAATAGTCAGCTTCACACAAGACACTGGCTGACAGCTGATGAGATTAGAAAATGTGGGAACTGTCTAAAAAAACAAGGAAGAAGGTAGGACTGGATTGATGATTGCTCCCAATTTCAGACTGTGCCTAGTCCTGTGGTTGTCCTGGTCTGCACTAATGAATTGTCCAGCTCCGTTAATGGCCGCTAAATCATTTTCAACCTGACCTCCAAAACCTCCGCAGTAAAACAACAAGAGAGAGGAAGACCGACAGCTGTACGCCACTTTTATCTGCAAAACAAACAAACGTCTCAAACTCCAAATGCGGGTAAACAAATTAGCCTTTTTATAATGAACTGTGTCAGGTGATGGATTTGCACATCTCGTTACTGGCGTTTGGCTACAGGCACCTTGGTGGTTGACATTCTGCTAACTAAATAGAGCGTGATTTGAAAATTAAGTGTAAATTCAACCATGGAGACCATACCAAATATGTTGCTTCATTGCTACCTCCTGTCACTGTCAGCCAATCACAGCCTACTATCTTTGCCTCTCAACCAATCACCTTTCAAGTTATTCTATTCATTTAGATGCACCCTTTGTCTCGCCATATCAACTACCACCTTGTTCACATCATCTCTTAAGCAACAGCAGAACCACCAGCCTCCTCAGCTTCTCCAACCCCTCCTTTCCACCACCACCAATGCCAAGACCAATTAGCAAGATATTTTGTCCTGCAAAATCTGTAATCTGTAATTTTCTCCCTTCATCATAATGCCAACATACCTGGGGTCTAAGCAACAAAGTTTACGTCATTTTTCGTCTCATCCTCATTTTAGCCAAAAAATATACTAAAATAAAAACAGCTCTACAAAACTGACTCTTTCTTACTTGGCTATAATCTTCCACAAAATGGCATATAATTTATCTCCATGAAGTATGGCTTTAAATTTCTCTTTCTACAGAATCATGCCGTTGCCGTAACACTTCCAGAAAGTTTTTAAAAAGTGCTTAAAAAAATCTCAGTGTACAATAGAAATAATTTGATTAGCCAACTAATTGAAGAAATAATGACTAGCTGATTACTAAAATAATCGTTAGTTGGAGCCTCATTAAATGACTTACTTACGCTTGACAACTGACCACTCCAAAGCCTATCTCTGAGCAGCTACAGGCTCACTGTCATGTATTCCAGTGCTGTGTAATGACTTTTATCCGGACACTCTTTTGGACTGTGGAGCCATGCGCTGCAGAAGACACAATTTAATGAGCGCCTTTGAGTTCCCAGGAGGACAGACCTTTTGTGAACGGGATCGACTCAAAACATCAGCGCATAATTTCCTCTCTCCAACACCACGCTGGAGATAGTTCAAACATGGCCTTGCAACACTATAACCTATCCTAAGGTGTAAAATAACAGACGAGTGGTTCTGAAACGTTTCACACTACATAAGTACCACCTACAAAAACTAGATCTAAATCAGGTCTGAAATTGGACTACATCCATTTTAACCAAGACAGTACCCAAAGGAGGAACAAAAATTCGATCACATTGTCTCGAAATTTAACAAGTGATAGAGAGGACCTCGCGCCGTAGACAAATAGCATTTTCATGAGTTTTCACAACAGCTACAGTATGTTATGTAAGGCTCTGTGTGAATTGAACCATAGATGAAATACAAATATGGTATTGGGTCAAAACCTAAAATTCACAATAAATTCCTATAAAGCATTCTATTCCATGTTGAATCTCCCCAGGCTTGAATCCATCACAAACTGTTGTTAAAATGCTAGTATGCTGGTGTTTTTGGGCAAGACACTTCACCCACATTGCCTACTCCGTCACTGTATAATTAGCTGGATGTGATCGGAAGGCCATTTGACATAGTTTGACTTACAAACCTGTCAAATGAAAAATGAAACTGATTGGCTGTTTGGCTCTCTGAACATTGAATAAAAGAGATCTAATGGTCGGCCCTCCAGGTACTATAGAGTTGGGGTTGACTTCTTTGGATCTCCTACTCCATTAACCAAGTGGAAAATTTCACTTAATTGAATAGTCGTCAGTGGGGCAACAATGGCATACAAAGCATTACCTGGGACACTCACAGTCTCTTGCTTTATCTTACTGTGATCTGAATAATGTGAATGCGCAGAGCGTCTTCGGTGTCAGCGGAGGACAAGCACCCTCTTTGCCAAATGGTCTATTACTCCTTGAAATTAGACCAGATTGAGTCACTGCTAGTCACTACTGCTAGATTTTCCTACACTCCTTTCATAGCATAGTAACATGTAGCGCGCTATACATCAAAAAATACGCTAAGGTATTAGTAGTGAAGTATCAGAGTACATTTGAAAAAAACGAGGAGAGCTTAAAAGTGCTTTACCGAGACGCTCCTCTGCATCCAAATGAAAGAAATGACAAACGACCACCTTAGTCAGACACTAGAATGAGTCTAGTCCAGTCCATAGCTGTCTAAATGTATGCTTAGATTCCATACATGTACACTCTTAAAATGTCTACCAGTATAAACCATCCATCTGCACTCAAATTTTCTTATCTCTTTCATCTTCAAGGCAACACAGCACAGTAGCAATCATCTAACGGTCCTATTGTATTCTCTGTTCCAGGACTAGTGGCTGTTACAGTACATGAATGAAACCAAGACGGTCCAAACCCATTGAACCCCAATCCAACGCTAGAATGCATGATCCCAGTATTGCGGCAGCCGGATCCTACCTCTCGTTATGCCATTTTAAAGGGTGTGTGTGTGTGTGAATGAACCATCTTCATCAGATCACCGGCTCCAAATCCCACATGTGCCCGGCAGCTTGTGGGATTTGACAGACATTCCCAGCCGGCATTGTCCAACAGAAGTGAATGGGTAAGTTCTCATTCAACCCAGCAACTCATATCCCCACCTACCCCGCAATGTTACCCCGACTACCCCTTTCACAAGTCTAATTTACGACCACTACAGCATACAAAAAGGGGGGTTTCTCTCCCAACAGCCGGTATGAATCAATAGGAATGATTACATAACCCCAAGCAATTGCCGTAATGAAAAGGGAATGGCCAGATATTTGGAGCCTGACGTCAAAAGATAGATGGGTAGCGGTTTGGCCACATTGTAAAAATTGCTAACCTGATACTGGTTGAGAAGGCTGGCTCCCATGCTGTCACATTCTGTCACATACGAACGCTCGGATTAAGACATGAGAGGCTTTTCATCTGAATCCAAACACGCATGTGATTGTGATGATAGAAATGTGAGCTTTCGAATTCAGCATAAGGAATACCAAGCAGCTCAACTTCTCATCTACCTGTTAAATAACGCACGTAGAAGGGTGAATGAAAAACGAACCCAGGATTGCAAATGAGAATATATCATAAGCGGTCTTACCTTGGTCTACGTGCTGGAGACATTGGAGCACATATATGGAGTGTCTTCAGTTTCTGTGAAGCTAGAGGGATTTTCTCTGCTTGTTTTTCTGCTACCCTCTCGTCAGGGTGTGCAGAGCCGTCAGAGGAGCGGAGGAGGAGGAGAAGGTAGAGGAGGAAGAGGTGGTGGATGAGAGGAAAGGAGGAAGAGGAGGAGAGGGGAGGCTGAGCGGGGAGCAGTGTGCCGGGCTGTGGCTGCTGCTGTGGATGGGCCCGAGCGGCGGTCAGCTCTGCATTTACTCCTCCACTGCTGCAGTGCCAGGCAGCTGCATGTTCCACGGACTCCCACAGAGCCACGCAAAACCTGGACGCGGACTCTCCACCGGCAGGATTCAGGATTCTGCAGCGCTCCCACTCTCCACATCAACATTCACCAACATGCCGTGGCTCCCTCTCCTTCTCTCTCTCTTTCTCTCTTGCTATCGGCGCCTCTCTCTAACAACAGGTTCGCACGTGTTGCAGGGTATTCTAGCCCTGCTCCGGCTCTGCGTCCTGCTATTGACCGATGCGAGTGGTCATACGTCTCTGTGGTAATGAAACGTCAGGCTCTATAAACTCCGGCCAACCCCACAGTCCCGTACATGACATCACCGCAGCTAAAAATGAGCCCGGCACTTTCTTTATCGGGACTCTGCTGACGTCACACACAAATGGCACACGTTTGTCAGGACACGAGCAGGTGGTCAATGAGATGGAGTACGTTAGACTCAGGATGGAAAGTACAAATAATCGCATTACTGTAATTTAGTAGATTTTTTGGGGTAATTATACTTTTTAAAAGATTAGTAAGTAAGTATACTTATAGCAAAGTAATTGTTATATTTAAAATCATAGGCATTATTGGGTACAGCACAAGCTCCCAATCCTCCCAAAGCACTGCTGTGTCCCTTTCTACTTGTACAAACATTATAGCACTGCATCGCCTGCTCTCATTGGCCAGAGCTTAGAGAATACATGGATTGTGGTTTAAAACTACATAATACACCTATAAACTGTTTAACTAATCAATTTTGTATGAGTGACCTAAAATGCTATGAAAATTACATCAAAACTTAATACTTTATACTTTTACTTAAAGAACACGTTTGGCAAAAATATTTATATCTATACCTAATTGAGTGCATTTTTACTATTGTATTTTTTTTTACTTGCATACAAATTTGCAGTACTCTTTCCACCACTGATTATACCAAACATGATCCTCACAAAACCACAAAACAATAACTGACACTTCAGAATTACTAGTCACACGGGCGCTAAAACATGAGATTTGACAACACAATTCAGTTATCAATAGCAAAATCAAACTGAATATTTTGGTGACAGTCTCATTCCCCTCACGTCCTCTCCTCCTCTCTCCTTCTCTGTCCTAGGGCTCAGTGAAGCTCGGAGGTTAAAAGACGTCTGAGCAAAAGGAAGAAATGCAGATTGGAAAAGGATCATATTCAATTCAGGCCAGCGCTTTGATTCATTGGTATTCTCCTGAACCGCCAGTGCTCTCTCTAAAGGAGAAGACATGCCAGGACTCCTCCAGCCAAAGTCCAAAGTGTAATGTAAGTGGTCCACTACTAGAATCACTCAAGATCAAGCTGCTGCAAACTTATATGAAGTGGAACAAATTATCCATAGGTGTATTAGCATTGTTACTACAGCAATTAACAATACAAAACTAAATAGGGATGGGATAAGATCACGTGAAAATTCACGTCGACCCACAAGTGGAAAATTATCTTATGAGATTTTTTTTGTGTTTATATTTGGTTACAGGCTGGTGAGTTACATGTCTTTAGAAGCTCCAAAGTTCCAAAAAGTAGTGCTACAATGACAGACAAAAATATAAAAATATATACCGTATATATATATATATATATATATATATATATATATATATATATATATATATATATATATATATATACACACACACATAAATTGAACCAAACTGTTTCATAAATGATGTCAAAATGGTCTCAAAATTGTCACATCACATCCCTAAAATACATAATAATAAATAATTAAATGGTCAAAAGTGCTCAGAATGACACCTTTTTATATTCAAAAGGTATAGTTTGTTTTCAATTGGAAATTGGTTTGGCAACAACCCTCATTTGTCCTCATTCTGAAATCCATGGATAAACAGTATAACTTGTATAGACCTTCACTTCCTATGTTCAGCCATCACAACAAATCAACAAGCTAGCAATTCATTCATGCTGGACTTGCATTTGTTTTCTGTGTATGTGTGATGGTATTCAGAGTACAGTGTGAAGATATGAATTATGTAGAGCAAAAGAACATTATGGTAATTTTTATATTTTAAACAAATAAACAATAAAAATCTTGTGATGGGAAAAGTAGCTAAAATGTCAAATAAGAGTTATACTTTAATCAACTCGGCTAAAAGTAAAAAGTATACTGCGATAAGACCATACAATCTCTTTAAAAAGTTGCTGTATTGCTACGCAGCTCTGATAGTAAAGCATTTTTTTTAAATATACAAAAATATTATCTTAAAAACATACTATTTTGAGTATACTATTAAGTAGAAGGTTCATTTCTGCTTTATTTATTCAAAGGCACTATAAAATCTGCATATCATCTCATTTTACATCTCAAGTAAACACTAGAAGGCTACAGGCGCACCAGTATCAGAAAAAGTAGAGTGAAATTGCTCTGTGCCACCCATAGACTGTATATATAAATCGACATAGCTAACCTGCTGGACACTATGTTCCAAATAGGAAGTGAGCATGGGCCTGCTTGTGGCTCTGTCAACTCTGGATCCAATTCACTTTACATTGAAAAACTGTCCCCCTCTCTCTGTAACTGCTGCAGTGAGCCTCATAATTTTGGTATTAAAATGTTCGTATTAGCCCGCTCTAAATGATATTTCGCTATTTTGTCTGTAAGTCAGGATATGAACATTAATAACAGAAAAATCAGGTGCCTTCTTTCCCTGAGGTCGCTCCCGCTGGCATTAGCAACAGGTGCGGGCGGGAAGGTGCATTACCTTCAGCAGCCTCGCTCCGAATTGGCTCTTTGGTGGCTATGATACTCGCTGTCAGAATTCCAAACATGGAACTCGGCTCCAAATTCACCCTAGCACAGTTATAACTGTGCTAGCCTCGATGAGCTTCATTTGTCTTGAGCCAAACGCTGTGGGTGATGTCACACTCCCTTAGTCCACTTCTTTAAACAGTCTATGGTGCCACCTAATCAAGGACAATTCCAAACAACTGCCACCAATAACTTTTAATCATAAAAACCACATGGGGAAATAGGCCTGCAGATTTCATGTTTAACCTAATACATTGCATTTGATTATTGTAACAAAGCCCCGCAAACACACACATATTTGTTTATTATCGGCTTTACATGCTTTGTTCCACCATCTTTACCCTTGTTTACCCTTGTTTCCTCCAAATGTTATGCAATACAAAGTAAATACACTTTTTTCAAATCTGCTAAGAACACAGTCTGGCAAAGTGTGATAATGCCAAGTTATGAAAGACCAGGATACTGTGTAAAGCTAGGACACTTATTACAGTAGCTAACAGTCCCATCTAGTGGTACATTTAAATCATACGTTATATATGTGAAAGAGGGGGCTGGAATATCAGGGACAATCAGCAGACATGGGTAGTGTTCAGATACTTTTACTCAAGTACACATTCTTAGGTAGCTTCTTTTTTTTTTTTAAAGATACTTTTTGCACACTATTCTATTACTTCCAGTATAGTTTACAGTTTAACACTACTCTTACTTGAATAAAATCTGACAAAGGCTTGATGTTGATGACTATAATAAGTGTTTTGAAAATATTTGTGTTTTCACTTCTTCCGAAATTGTTAAAGGTGCTGCATTACACAAAATGGACTCTTGTGAGCTTTAAGCCATGTTATAATGCTCTTACCTCATCAGAACATTGTGTTTTGTTTCATTTACACATGTTTGAGTAATCCTGGTTTATTAGTCTGTTTCCATCTCTAAAGCCCAAAATGCTCTGTTCCACCTTGTGATGTCATGAAGTGGTGGTTTTCAAGTTACAGCTACCGTATACATTTAGTTTAGTAGAAATTGTCAATTCCAGGGGAGAAATCATCCAAATGATTCTAATGAAGGTGTACAGAGTTTAAAACACAGTGGAGCACTTCCTGTATTACCACATGACATCACAAGGTGGAACAGACTGTTTTCTGTTTGAGAGAAGAACTCAGCCTAAATATGCAGGGTTTTTTGTGTTAAACATGTGTGAATGAAACAAAACACAACTCCAGGTGTGTTTGTGACAAGGAAACATTATAACTTAGGACAGAAAATAGTGTAATATGGGCCCTTTAAATGTTTTTTCTCATTTCTGTGGCCGATTCTTTGAAATTAACAAACATTGTGCATTGTTTAATATTTGGTGCTTCTAAATGCAGTAAATTATAAATCTGATGTTATGTCCTGCCTCTCTTGTGTTTTTTACTCTTACTTGAGCAATTTTGGACCACTACTTTATTCAAGTACTTCTACTTGAGCAAAATTATTTTGAAACAATAGTACAATAGAATGATTTTGTCCACTTCTGATTGTCATAAAGTAACCAACATGATTTTTATGCAGTGTAACTTGAAGCAATGATAGTCACTGCTCGTGGTACAAAGAAAGACATTTCAAAACCCCACAAGTCTTTCTACTCTGGCTCAACCTTGAGAAACAGATGACTAAGGTATTGAGCAGAGTCACTTCTTGTGTGGATGGCACATCAAACAAGTAGGTCCCCCTCCACACTCCCTCCCTCACACTGTGCTGACAAAGACCTCTGTCTATAGCTATATGGTAATTAGTCATGCATTCAAGGATGGTTCAGACTTTTGAGTATGAATGTTTTGCAATTACTGAGAGAAGGAGCATCACGATTTTACAATTTTTCATCATTATCTTTCTCAAATACACTACCAGCCAAAAGTTTGGACCTTATTCAATGTTCTTTATGTTTACTACTTTCTACACTTGCAGCAAAGAAAACACATACTTAAATAACTCGACTAGATATTTTTGCTACAAACTCTTGGCCTTCTCTCAATAATACACTTGATGAAGTCCCCTGTAACAGTTTTCACAGCCGTGCCTTGTCAAGGTCAAGAAATGCCAAAAGTGCAAACTAGGGTTCAAAGCAAAGAGTGGCTATTTTTCAAAATCTAAAACAAGTTTTGAGTTATTTTTGAGGTAATTTTTTTTAACCTCAAATGAAATTGCATACTATTATGAAACAAAAGCAGTAAAATTAGACTTTGCCATTTCAGTTTTAAAGTTATAATTTAGAACAAAAGGCATGCTTTTGGCATAACCAGGAGAAATATAATTATATTTGAGAGGAGACTATAGGTTTTATAATAGAAGTATATATACAGTCTTTAAAGGAAACTAACATGGTTTTGCGTTAAATTGAGGGATCGTCATAGAACTACAGAATAACGAGGTTTTATCCCTGATAAGTCCCCATAGACTCCATTGCTCATGATGTAGTATTGGCCCGTAACTTGCTAATTGCTATTTGGTTGTGGTTATTTTACAGCCTTAATGTGGTGAAGAGGAGGACATGAAGAAGCTCAGAAGGCTAAGGGTTTGCTGCTGCGGTGGAGATAGGATGGATATGGATTTTTATGAATGGCTTAAGAGGTAATTGATTGAGAGGCAAAGGTAGTGGGGCTTTGTTTGGCTGTAACCAACATCGGGAACAAAATACAAAACATATTCTTCTGTGTTGAACTTACACCTGGTTAATTCAGAAATTAGAAAAACTTGAATTTGCAAGATGATAGTTAAATATATAATACGATCTGAAAAATAGAAGTACAGAATGTTCTTGCTATATTAATGAAGTAAACAAATTGGCAAAGCCTTGGAATAAAAATAGACAACGTGACCTGGAAATGTGTTAGCTCTAAAACACCAAATCTTCAGCTCATTTGTACTGCCTGCAATATTTATAACCACGCAAATTCAAACTGACAAACCACTTTCATGATTTTTGTGTTTAGAAGTAAAATCCGGGCACTGTTTGAAGTTTGTGGTGCGTGTTTGATCGTGTACAGTGGCAGCCCCCTGCGGTGATGTTTCTTTGGATCTAGAGCAGCACAATGAATGACCTCTCAGATTTTACTAATCAACTACATGTCAGTTTGCAGTCTGGAAATATTTCCTTTCCAAAGTGCTCTTAAAGTTTGATGCAAAAATGCTGTCTGAATTTGAGATATATATATATATATATATATATATATATATATATATATATATATATATATATATAATAATTTATATATGGTCTGTTGTTATAGAAAGTAAATATATAAAGGTTAAAGCTTTAAGATGGTCTTTTACTGTTTTAGAAATTATAATAAAATCACAATAGAACCTGGGAAGAAGCTATATGCTTTTCCTTTTTAGATAGCTCTTTAGGGTTAGTCTAGTTAGGGCAACTGGACTGGACAATCAACAGCAAAAATGTTATCACTCATTAATATTTAATTTCACCACATGTCTGGAGGTATAAATTATAATAAACAACTCTGACTTTAAAAGTTTTTAATTAGATTGACTGACCCGTCCCTATTGTATTCTCGCATAACACCACAAGATGCTTTATTCCTGTTATTAATTTTTGCAATTCATTCTTTTTTAAATTGCAATTTGTTATTGTTTTGACCTATATTTGCACTAACAATAGATAAATACATTATAGCAGTAACAAAAACACATTCTACCCTTCTACGTATTCTAGACAATAAGAATCTAGTGAGGATCCTTTGTATGACTGATGTTTTAGTAACGCAGGCTTCAAACTGAAGATTTAGTCTTTGCCTCCTCTTGCAGCGTGACCCTCCATTTAGCTACTGTAGCTTACTAACAATTGCTCTAACTTTGACAGTACTTTTGTGTAGTTCAGCTTGTGTCATCTCAGTGTGGTTCAAACTTTCTCACTAAAGCTCCCTTTATTGCTGCTGTGTTAATGGGTCTGTGACAGCTGTGTGTGGCACCCCACTCCTCCGCCTCTTACCTGAGTCCTCCTTGTCAAAGAACAGGCAGCACGGAGTCTGGAGTATCCATGGCAACACCTGGGACAGAGGGAGAGCCGTGACTGATGGGGTCGAATACATACACACACATGCACACACACACAGATTGGACTTGACCTTCACTGGCTGCTGCGGCTCTAATCTAACTAGCCATTTTAAAAGTAGATGATAAGACAAATATTTTACACTTAAATACTAATTTTACTACTAATCATTTTGCGTTTATATAGAAACAAAAATGCATTATTTTGAACAAGATACAATTTTTCTTAATATTAAAAGTGCGTTATGTAACTTTTCTAGTGGGGAGTCTGCCACGGCTTGGAGATGTTATTGCTTTGTCTGGAATATTCTGCAGCATGGCATTATCTGTCTCCATGGAGACAAGCCAGGAACAACCCCAAGCAAAGTTGCAGGTTAGACCTGTGAAGGGACATTATCTGTCTTACATTTATGCCTATATAATTAAATAGGCATAAATGTAAGACAGATAAAGTGGACACCATACTGTGGAACATTACAATCAATGCAATAACATGTCAATGGTAACCCACCCTATACCAAAAAAGATGCATATTCTACCTTTAAAACCTCAGTAACAACAATATTTCTTGGTGACAGAAGCTTTTCTTTGACAAGGCCAACATTCATTATGAAAGTCATATGTAAGACACATCGAAAAACACATTACAATAAAAGACAACAGCCATACCATGTTTATTGTATTAACTTTTATAGTTGTAGTGTTGTAGTGTTAGTGATATTAAGAATAAAATGTATTTATTTATTTATTTTTTCATTTCAAGTTACCAAGGACATGTAGCCTAGAACCTAGCCCTCCCTTCTCCTACACTCTACCTCCTGATCCCAACCGCGCACTGCTTGTTCTGCATCATTTAGTTATTGACAAATCTATGCGGAGGAGAACCCCGGGGAGGCACGCATGCAACCACTCAGATAAACAAACTTTACTAAAACTGCGTAATTCCACTCCAGGCGTAAACGCGAGGACGTCATAGTGATAGTGCGTCCTTACACCCTGATTATGGTCAGTCACAGAACCATACAGTTATTGGTCGTTCAGATCTTTAGCGGTACCTTTCTGAGCGCGGACATGTCTCTCCTCCTCGGGTCACTTCACGGAGCCAGGAGTCAGAGCGCGCGGAGGTGAGGAGGTGCCCATGATGCCTCTCCGCTGCAGCCGGGGAGATGGTCACTGTGTTCCAGGGAAGCATCTGCACAACAGTCGGACTCTCCTGTGATGATGAGGAGGAGGATGAAGGCTGCACGCGTGGGGTCGTTCCAAGCTGGTCCCATATTAAATGACTTGTGACGGGCTAAAGGTTGTTTTGGTCACCGATAGCGCGGCTCCTGCACGTAAAGGCAGCCTATAAACTGGCGCCATTTTCACAAACTCTGCGCTACTGTGCCACTGTAGCCTACTTCAGTAGATTTATTACAGGCATTAACGGGGTCATGTAGTACACTATAGGCTCTACACAATATGGAGTGTAACTATGGGTGTTACAAACACCTTTAGTTCAGAGATAATTGGAATAATTTAAATAATAATAGGCCTAATAATAATTTTATTTTAACGAGTATAATTACAACGAATATTAAAACTTTATTGGGAATGTGCATCTTGTGAAAGCGAAAATCAAAAGGTAATTTTGCCCAGATGCAAATGGAAATGCAATGTTAATAGGCTTATTTTATTTTCTAAAAACACAAGCTAAGTATAAACATAGGCCTACTGTATAACTAGGCCTATTGGCCAATATAAAACTATGGGGATTTATTTATTTATTTATTTTATGTCGTTCATCCGTCTATCTTCACCTATCTGATTAACACAGAAACATTTTATTCTGTGTTAATCAGATAACTTTTATTCAAAAGTGTTAGTGAAATAAAATCGGATTTGTGCAGAAATACTTTGTTGTTTCACATGGATCCACTAGATGGCGGCAAAGAAACTAATGGCGCTATCCATGGTCCTGAAATCTCTTATAACAAACTGAACACAAAATGCTGTTTTTCTCCAAATCACGTAAATTTTTTATGTAACCTTATTTAAAATAACAATAACAATAATGATGATCAAATAGGCTCATAATTATATCTTAAAGTAGGCTGTGTCTTCCTCAGAGGTCACGTGGCATTTAGGCTAATATTTTTGTATATGCTAATTATATTTTAGCATATTGGCAGAATATTAAACGTATCAGGGAAAAAAAACAAACTTTTTTTCTGCAATTCAATAGGCCTATAAATTAAATCTAGCTGCGCATTTCACCTTTTCCGTAGCGACTTTTGTCTCTTCGTGTGTTCCCCTGTTCTCGTCGCACGCGCTCACACCTGTGCATAATCACCCGCGCGCCTCCCGCCCCGTCTCTGGATCAAACCGAGCACACAAACTTCCCTACGCCTTCACAACGTGCATCTGCGCCGCTCTTTTCTTAATCCACGCACAGATTTTGTCGCAGTGAGTTTTTAAAGGCGAAGAGAAACTTTAAAACGCCACATAATAGATGATCGGAAGCTGCGTTTTCATGGTTTTATTTGGGATGTCCGGAGGAGCGAGTTGACCTAGTGACTACCGCAGAAGGAGGGGAGAGGAAAGCCGCACTGGGACGTGGAGTCGGCCGTGAGAAAAAAAAGCGAGACCCCGGGGAAAGAGCCGGGACTGTTGGAGGAGACCGGGTAAGCCAAATGAAACCAGGGCTGTCCCAACACGACGCTGGTATGTTCAAAATGCCCATACCGCACGTGCTTAGATCTGATGTCATGTTTTCGTCATTTTATCTAATCGCTAAACTGTTCGTTGAATGATTGCAAATATGCACGTTAAAATGCATGTTTAAATCTTGTAACATGTATTTCCTCTAGCATTACTTGTGTATTCATAGGCGATCAGCTTTACCATGTGCACAACTGTCTGCTGATGATTTAAGGACACGTGAGATCTGTTTACGCTGCAGCATATTTGCATCTTTTAAGATGTTTTCGTGTCCTTGTTTCACCATTCATCGTCATTTGAGACTGCAGCTGTTGAGATTAATCTTAAACATATAGAAATGGAATGGAAAAATGCATCTGTAGTTGCATTTGATAAAGAGGGCAGCCAGTTCAATTATGATGATGGAAATATTGATGAGAGAAATACCTCTGAGTTCTGGTTTCTCAGGTCCATGTGCACAGATGTGGCTTACAGTTAATGTCTCAAATGAACCCAAAATACTGCATTTGTATTTACCTGACTAATGAAGACTATAGACAGTACAATACTGTACAAAGACAATATATTTGAACAGAAAATAGGTGGACAACATTTTTACAATACAGCTACAGTAATGATGAGGTACCAAAGCCAAATGAATTGAAATGCTTAACTTAAGATATTTTGCCTCAGTCCAGACCCCTGTAGGCCTGACGACGCAGGACAGAGTGGAGGTCGTTGGGGCCTTGGACTGTCCAGCTCCGGACTCCTTCTGCACCATGGGAAACCAGGCTGGCAAGGACAGCCATGGATCCACAGGTAAGAGCCTATGCATTATGTAATGTAATGATTTGACATGTTTTCTTGTTGTTGCAATTGTTTATGTGTTGTTAATGTAACTGCTTTTGTATGTGACACTCGGTTGATGAAGTTGATGTGAAGGTTGTATTCCTGAGTTACTGGTCTGTTTTGGAGACTGGCTGTAGTGAGTTGAGAGCGCTGTTGTTTAACTCTTGTTTTGATGTGATTACGGCCAAAAGTAGCCATAGCCGGCGTGTTCCTTTACACCAGAATGTTACAGTATGTTGTTGTAGGTATGCTCTATAGAAAAATCTGACAAAACATTACATTAATCTGCATTTTCAGTATTTACACCAACCTGCTCCAGGACTACATGTATAAGTTGGCATTCATGCTATGACCTGGCAGCAGCGTCTCTTCCTGACACTTGTGTTGGTTAAAGTGGCATTCTTTGTCAAAATGTATCCCATTACAGAATTTCAGATGTTAATTTAAGTGTTCTTTAAACATACCTGGAGACTGTCTACATTCCCAAAGCTCCTAAATGCTTTGTTCCACCTTGTGATGTCATGAAGTGGTAGTTTTCATGATGACGTCTACCTTTTTATTTAGTAGAGATTGGAAATTCCAGGGCTGAAATAATCCAAATGATTCTAGTGAAGGAGTTTAAAAACACAATGGAGCACTTCCCTTGTTACCACATAACATCAAAGGTGGAACAGTTTTGGGTTTTTTTTCAGTTTGAGAGAAGAACTCAGCCTAAATATGCAGACTTCCTGAGAATGAAACAAAACACAAGCCCAGGTGTGATGAGGAAACATTATAACATAGATCAGAAAGTGGGCCCTTTTAATAACAGGGCACAGAATTAACATTTGTCAATATGTCTTGGAGAAATTAACCAGAATAACACTACAGCTGCTAAAACTGCCTTCTCTAAAATACTACAAGTTTGATTCTTTTTTCACTTGAGAAGCCTGTAGTCCTCAGTGTGCAGCTTTCTCCCGTGTGGAATCTCCTCTGGTTGGCAGCATGCTCTGGTTAGCTCTCTTCGGGGCAGCTGGTTTAAATGCCTGCTAGAACTGTGTGCATGTGTATGTCTGTGTGTGTGAACAGGGTGAGAATAGCCTCTTTGTGAAGCCAGCAGGAGCTCATCAAACCCCATCACACGCCGGTGCTGCTGGGAAACAATGACTCGGCACTATCCAGCAGTAAAACGCAAGGGCAACAGAGAGAGGCAGGAGAGATCTATGGACCCTTTTGTGCCGCACAGCTAAAATTAAAGTTGTTAAAAATATCCCATACACGCACTACACTACTCAAGGTGGCAATATGAGCAGCTTCAGATCAAATACTTACAAGATTTGACACACAACAAATATAATCTAGGTAGTTGTATATTTTGAAGGATGCTTTCCTGGCCGTGTTTAAGCAAAAAATGTTATATTAAATACAGTTAATAAAAAGAACTTGTGGTTTTGGGTGTAAACTGTTTGCAGAGGGCAGCATGGTAGCAAAGTGGTTGGTGCACTTACCTCACAGCAAGAGGATCAGTTACCTGCAGGAGGTTCTCCTGTGTTGGTGGGTTCTAACAATGTAGATTCTTTTTAAGACAGTAGATGTATTTAGCTTGGTAAATCTCCTCCTGTATTCTCTTAACGAAAGAACCTAAGTTGTTAATGTTTAAAAGAAGACAAAATTAAAGTTTGGACTATTACTGACTTCACAGTGCACCAGAAATTGAGCATTGACAAGTTACTGCAAATTGTAACAAGGTATAGTTTCAGTCCTAATCTACATCTTCTTTCTCAGGATCTCCTCTGGACTTCTTCCAGACTCCTCCCACCACTCCCTCAGAGTCATTGCTCAGTGCAATGATGGCCTCCTCCCGAGCCTCATCTGACTCAGCCACTACTCCGCAGACAGCCTGCACCACCCCCTTCACCCCCAACTCACCCCTCCCGGACTGGGCACACAAGCTGTCCACTGGCTCTGAATGGGCTGTGATCAGCGTGGACAGTCTCACCAATGTAAGCAGCGATACTACGGCAGTACTGAACCCGGACAGTCCCCGAGAGGAGGCTCAGTCATTGGGGTCGCCCTCGGAGCACAGCTGGCAGGAGCGGGACAGTGGGCTGGAGCCACAGGCTGGAGTGGAAAAGGCCAGTGAGGAGATGTCCCTGGTGCTACTGAGTCTGATGGAGCATTACCAGAGCTCCATGGGACTGGCACATAACCCAGATCTCACCTCAGGAGCAGTCGGTATGTGGCAATGGACTTGTACAGATGGAAGTGTGTTCTCTAGTTTTGCTTTAACTTTCAGTCTTTTCTTTGACTCTAGAGCTTCTTAGACACTTGATAACAGAGAGGGATGCATTAATTCAAGAAGTGCAGACACTGAGGGAGACGCTGCGGGTAAGCACCATGTCGAAATGAAATGATCAAAGATATGCATTTTACAACCCTCAAACTCTGCATTTAATACTACTTCATAACTAAAAAATGTCATATTTTTGTCCTAAATGTGTATTGGAACTGGAAGCCCAAATGAGAGATTCATATCAGATGTATTATTTTTAGTTAGATCATTTAGAACAACAACATAAGCTGACCATCATATATGTCTTTACCAATTGATAAGTTAAGGTTATTATTTATTGTTCTCAGTAAACCTAATCTATGATTACATACCCTCTTAAGTAGACTGCTAGGCACATTGAGTTGCCCTATGTATGAAATGCATGATATAAATAAGATTGTCTTGCCTTGCCTAGGTTTTGCAATTATAAATGGAATTGCAGGGGATTTGGTAGAACATTTTCTCCGCTCCATGCTTGGTGCTTTCAGAGTGCATATATACCTACATGCATGCTGCCTTTTTCTCTTTGTTGTGTCATTACGGATGCAGACAGAGAGGGAGGACTGGCAGCAGTTCCAGTGCGACCTGCAGGTGGCAGTGTCTGTGGCTGACAGACTGAGAGTGGAGTCGGATCAGGCTCTGGACTCACTGCAGGACAAATGTAAGGCCTTAGAGGAACAACTACTCCAGGCCTTAACCAGAGAACAGGACAAAGACACACAACTGGAGAACTTGAAAACCGATCACAAAGTGGCCTGTCGCAAACTCATAGAGCTCACTCTGCAGAAGCAACAAGCAGCCAGACACACAGGGCAGAGCTGTGAAACAGAGAGACAGGATTCTGAGATAAGACAGGACAAGATTGTCAAGGATGAGCCACAAATTGTTGCAGAAAAGTCTGAGGAAAAGTTCCCAGATGTGCTTCAAAATACTGAGAACTCCAGTGAAACAGGAAGTGCTAGTCTGACCGGAAAGGGCGTGGCTGAGTGTTACCTCCGCAGTTTAGTTGCTTTGGAGAGAAAGAAGGAGAGGACTGGTCTGCTGAGAGACTCCAGGAGGATTGTGATGCTGTCCGAACGATCCTGGTACGCATACATCAGATACCATATTCATTCTCACTCACCAAATATCATACAAATTGACAACATTGGATTTCCAGGAGTCTCTCTCGCCTTCCCCTTCCATCTGAGGGTCTCAACATGCAAGAAGAAAACACAAGCACAACACTGCCACTATGCAAGGTGTGACAAATGTATATAAAAAAAAATGCTGGTGCAATGTTTATAGTCTTTGTTAAACTTCAGAAAGAAGAAACCAAAGGAAAGAGGATGGACAGAGTTTTACAGCGACAAGACAGCTGGTCCAGCTTTTACACAGGTACCTCCTACACACAGGGTATTATCGGACCATTAATCTTGAAAACTAACATGTCTATTTGGTCATAGTTTCAGTAAAAAAAGAAGATACTGATTTTATTAAGTAAGCACACATTTTGCATATGTTTGGAGACGACCTTGTCACCTTGTCAATTAAAGCTCTTGAACTCTTGGGTTGACCTTGTTTTATCAGACCGCAAGATGGATTCAGTGCCCTGCTGCGGCGTCATGGCGGCTCCAGAAGAAACTCTCTGCTGCGCTGGTGCCAGGAGCGAACACAGGGCTATGAGGTAAGTGCACATATTCAGTGTATGCATATGCCCAATATTATTTGCATGTTTAATTATTATTTCTGCATGCAGAATATTGACATAACAAACTTCAGCAGCAGCTGGGAGGACGGCCTGGCCTTTTGTGCTTTGTATCACACATATTTACCTGGTGCCATCCCCTTTGACACCCTCAAACCTGGAAATAAGGTAATTATATGCTGACTATAATATTTTGACTATAATGTCACAGTCCAAATTGGACAATTCAATCATTATTTTCCCACACTAAATGAATGTCTTGACCAGCTAGTGTAGTCTGTGTCATTTCATGATTCAGTGGCAAAAACTCCACTTGAGATTTACATTTATGTTTTGTTTTTGTTTTTTTTGCAGGATCAAAATCTTAGTCTTGCCTTTAAGACGGGGGAGGCTGCAGGAATTACTGCCACACTGGTAACTCTCTGTAGTAACCAACAACCAATGCATAAGTATAAAATTCCTATGTGCCCGTGTCTCTAATATAACTCTTTGCTCAGACAGTGGAGGACATGCTTAAAGTGGATGGACCAGACTGGCAGACTGTACTGAGTTATGTTGAAAGTATCTTTCGTCACTTTGAGATGTGAGGAGAGCTTTTTTTTTATTTGTGACTGAATCTTCTATAGTATCAACTGTGAAATGAAGCCTTGTGCAATTTGAGTTTTACTTAATTTTATGTGTGTGATTGAATTCTACTAACACAGTAGTGACACAGGATATAAGGCTGTTGGGTGACTTTGCACAACACACATGATGATTTAGAATACAGTGGTTGTTTATATTCAGAAAATGTGCACTTTTTGGATGACACCTGGGTGACAGTTGTTTTGTTGAGCACCTTATTTATTCATCAGGGCACTTACTAGTTTTGGTAAAATGTTGTGTGGGACAACTACAGTATGTTCAGAAACAACCACACTTTTAAAGCCTTATAATTTTGTTGAATTACTTGTTACATGTATATATGTTTATAATGTTTGTAAATGTGTAAATGACATTTTTAATTTATCATAATTATTGTGATTGCCTAGGCCTTAATCTTAATGTAGTAATAAAGTTATTACCATAACCATACAAACGTCTGCTCAATTAAAACAATGCAGTGTATTCAAAAAAAGTGACATTTATTAATACAACAGATTTGCTTCAGTCTATAATGACATATAAAATGGTATAAAAGATGGCAAAAAAATATGGTCAACAGAGAATAAATATGACATAAAAAATAATTTAACAATTTGAAAGTTTACAAAACCCATACAATGTAGTAAAAAAAAAACCTTGATGGTATTAAAAATGGTGAGAAATTAAAGACATAGTGTGGTTAATACAGGGCCAAGGATGATTGGATTTTGTAGCCCTCACTTCCAGCCTCTATGAAGCAGGAATGGCGCCCCCTATGGGTGGGGTTGAAAGTGGAGGAAGTAGAAGAGACTTAAGTTTGGCTGACATGGCAGCAATTTCAGGATCCTGTGTTTCGTACATCTTCACCAGTCTGGCAAATTTAAGAACACCTAAAAGAAATATGGGTCATGCATCATTATATAGTTTAACATATAGCAGTAATGACAATATGTTTTTATTTTGTTACCCTCTCCCTCATTGTTGAACCCATAAGCTTTGATGACTTCCTGTTGAATCTGCGTGGCCACTGGGAGTACGAGCTGTAGCATCTTGCCCATGTCATTGCATGCACTCTCTCTCGCCTCATCCATCCGAGCAGCATTTTCTGGGGCAGCGAAGGCCTGGATCACCTCACTTAGCACCACTGGAACATAAAACACCATACTTTTAGTGACTTGTTTTCAGTGATAGAATACTGAAATCATGTTCTAATATTTACTGCATTATGCCAATGACACAATTGTCCTAAAGCAGGATTATTCTTCCAAAACTTTTCACAATAAATTTATTGCCCTCAAAAATTATTGTTCCATGTTTACTGAATGAATGAAGTCTATACAGTAATTATTATGGCAGGTCTACTATTAGTAGTTCCAGCACCAACCTTTTTTAATAAATAATTGTAATATTTCTGCCCTGAACTCCAAATACAACAAAAAATGTTATATCATGTATTATATTGAATATTTCTCTTGTGGAGAAGTCCAAATCTCTAAAAATCTAACTTCTGAAACATGCACTAAATCTGGTGTTATACACATTCAGTATAATTATTTACAAGCCATAAGCACTTACTATTTTTCATTCAATCCATCATAATACTTAAATTACTGGTTGCAGTTTGATGGCTTTATGTGTAAGAATCAGGGTATGGAATTGAAATATGCACGGTTGCAGTTTTATTATCCACATAAGATTATTATGACATATGATGATGACTTTTGACATACAGAATAGAAAATGTATTCTTCAAAAGTACCAGGCAGTGCAAGAGCTCCTACTCACCCCTGGTTTGCTCCACTGTCAGAGTGGGCTGTTGTGCTGGGGCTGAAGCCATGGCTGAAGGAGAAATGGTCAAATATACAATACATCAACATTATAATTTACCAAAAAGGACAATAATACAACAGTAATTCTATGCTAACACACCCATAACAAACTACCACCGTGCTACTACGAGAATCATACGCACAAATTCATCCACGCGAATTGTAATGTTCAGATATGTATTTAATCCGACCATTAATGGCGTGGTGTCACAAAAATGTCAGTTTACAAAGCGTTTAGAAGAGATATTTACCTCAATGATTGAAAGGGAGCCTAGCTTGTATGAGAAGAAAATCTGCACCACTTTTTACGACAGTTCAGTGTGATTTACGACAGTCCAGTGTGACTTACGGCATCACTTCCGCCTGAGCAGCCAACGTGAACGTAAAATAAACAAACACAAAATGAGATGAATGGTTTCGTAAAACTGAAACAAAACCCTTAATTTAACCTAATTGATTAGCGGGGTGTGTTTAACTGTGTTTAAAGAGGAGTGTAATGTCTTGGAAACAGCTGTTAAGTTTTCTTATTATTAGCATTTTATAGTGTTTTGCTACATTAGCATTAACATTAGCACAGATTCACAGCTTCGATGGAGCAGAAACTCGCTGAGTTTAGAGCACGAAGACAAGCTGCAAAATCCACCCAAAAGGACCAGAATTTCCCGCAGGAACCAGAGGACACAGCTGATCAGTCTACGGAGGAACAGACAGTGAAGGAGACACAAGTCAATTCTACCCCAGCACAAAGCGAAACAAACCAGGTATGCCTAATAAAGCTAGCAACTTGTTTCCTTGTTTTGTCATGGCAGATCATTTCCTTCTGTCTTCTATCTAGATACATTTCAGATCAGACCAAGTAAAGAAGTCATACTAGTATTCTCACTGGCCTCTCCCTGTGTAAAATAATACATTAAATATTTTTAAACAATGGCATAGGCAAGTAGTTCTCAAACTGTGGTACCACTACCACTAATGATACGTGCTTCTCCACACACTCCTTTAGGTTGGTCCTTGCTTAGATCTACTATAGCAAGTGTGTATAAGTGATTTAGCCTTGTTCAGACTGAGAATAGTCCTGTACTACACCTGATTTAGGTAAGGTCAGGGCCAAATATTCTCGTAGGTGGTACTCGGTGTGAAAAAAAAAAAAAAATTAAAGTAAAAGTATTGTTCATACTCCTACATCACGGCAAAATTAGGACTAAATAAACTGAGTAAACCCAAAATTAAACCTGGACTAGACTAGGACCAAAACAGGACCAAACCAAGTCTACATCAAGACTAAATCAGGCCAAAACCAGGACTATAAAAGGACAAATGTGAATGAACCTTGAGAGAACCACTTGCATAAACCACATCCCTAAATTTTCTTTATGTTTTATGCAGGACAAAAGTGACTGGCTGCTGGACACTGCTGTTGGGAGATGGCTGAGCTCCAGACTGGCCTTTACAAACCTGACACTGCTCAAACTTCTCTTGTGGTTGGTTCTGCTGGGTCTGTTTGTGGAGCTAGAGTTTGGCTTGCCCTTCTTCGTCCTCTCGCTTTTTTACTGGATCTATGAAGGACTGAGGAGCCCGGAGGCACGGCAGCCCGGAGAACTCAGCGCTTACTCTGTCTTTAACCCGGACTGTCAACCGCTGCTAGGCACCCTCACAGCAGAGCAGTTGGAGGGAGAGATGGGATACAGGCCACTGGCAAATAGATGAATAACTTGAATACAACTTACTTCAAATTAAGATAAAACAGGGCGGACAACAGTGGTGCAGTGGGCTCAACCTAGGGCAAGATGCTTAACTCTCATTGTTAACTGTAGTGGCTGGTTTCAGGGGTGTATG
Organism: Periophthalmus magnuspinnatus; assembly: GCF_009829125.3. Taxonomy (NCBI): domain Eukaryota; kingdom Metazoa; phylum Chordata; class Actinopteri; order Gobiiformes; family Gobiidae; genus Periophthalmus; species Periophthalmus magnuspinnatus. The sequence goes on from NC_047149.1 coordinate 9,387,249, forward strand.
TGATGTAAATAGCACACAAATAAATATTACGAAGTGATTTTAATTCACGTTTCATTCTCTTTGCTCATATTGCTGTTCAGATGTTAAACGAATTTAACCTAATTTGTCTGAAGAGGTGATTACAAAGGCGGTTAACACATTTTTGTTCTTGGCACTTTTAAGGTAGAGCATAAAAGCAATTGGAATACAACACACTGAAATGTAGTGGCCCTAAATACAATACATGAACAAATTAATAACCGTTATTTGTGTTTAACCCAACACTGTCCAAAACCAATGAAAACAATTATTATTATAATAACAGTATTATAGGCTAGTAGTATTAGTCGGTACTACTGCAGTTTCTGCATTCTATTACTTTACACTGAATACTTATTTTCATTTAATTCAAGCACCTTTTTTATTAGCACTTTTTGTACTTATGTAATTTCAGTTTGTATTTATATTGATTCATTTTGTGTTTACCCGGATGTGGAGAGAACAAAACAAGAGGGTTTAATCCCTATTTCCGGAGTTTTGGTTCCGTAACACGGAAGTGCACTGGAGAAAAAAAAACACACAGAAGAATACACGCTCCAACACATTTTTATTTTCCTTTTACTCCTTTCCTTTCACTTTGTGATGGTATAAACCTTGATTCAACCTCACGTAGAGACGTCCTTATTCGTTCTTTATATATATACATATATATATATATTTTTTTTTTAATATAAAAAACTGATTTGTTGAGACTGTTATCTTGGCTTTTTCTCTCTCTTCGACTCACGTTACGGAAGGGCATTGAACCAGTCCTGGAGTGAGCTGCTCTAACTGAATAAATTTAACCAGTAAGTATGGATAGTCTATCTAATTTTACTCATCAAGATACGAACTCGTCGTTCTTATCTTTCTGTACAATGTGATCGCTTGTTTCACTATCAAATGATTAGATATCTACCACGTTTTTCGTAATGTATTGTTCTTACATTATTTAATTCAGCGTTGGTCAGTGTTTTGTCACGTTGCCTAATGCGTTCGTATTTATGTAAGTTTTGAGCTGCGCTGCATTCTGTCTGTTTTTGAGAGCATCACAGCTCATATCACCTGAATTATCCTTGAAGTGAATGTTTACAAAGGGTGCTGCATTTCTATAGTGTACAGTCTTGGTCGCGCCCATATTTCTTCCACGGGTTTTGCTGATAACAAAAGTGTTGAATCATTGTGGTGTGACTCCAGAGATGTCCGGGGGTCCTCCGGTGGTGATGCGGCTGGTGGCCTCGGCCTACTGCGTGGCGGAGAGGGCGGGGGCCATCGTGAGGAAGGTCCTGCACAGTGGGGACCTGGGCATCGTGGAGAAGGTAAGAGTTTACTTTGGAATATTGCACTATTAAAAACTGACCAGTGTATATCACCAAAGCCCTAACAATATGTTTGAGTGGTGGTCATGAATAAATCTGATGGTCTTTTACTTGTTGACACTAAACCTAGTCTTTATCTGGTTAAGACAGGTGCCAATGATCTACAGACCCTGGCAGACAGACTGGCACAGCAGAGCATATGTGCGTCTCTGTCCAAGCGCTTCCCCAAAATCACCATCATTGGAGAGGAGGTAGTGCATCTTGTAAACTACAATCCCTGTAGGAAGTCTGATACAGTGCATGTTGTAGTGTGCAATTAATAAGGCCTCTCATGATAATTACTATATTGTCTTACCGTTGAATACATGCTAGATGGGACAATAATTTTTGTGGGATAGTATGATAAATACAAGTGGGTACTTTTTCTTTGGACTAGTGGGATTTTTTTGGGTTATGTTTCTGTACTATGATTAGATTTGACTCATTATAGACACAAAGTAACTACTTAAGTGCTGCATGTATTTATTACAGCTCGTACTTTTTAATAATATTGCACATTTCGAATACTTTTTAGGGGATAATTCTGCTTCATGGTTTGATTTCATATTATGTATTGGCGTTAATCCTCAATATTTAGTTAAACAATATTTCACACTTGAGAATTTGTTATCGTGATAGGCCTATGATTAATATTGCTATTAAGTCTCAACTATCATTAACAATTTAATTAACATGTCTTCTTTATCACTGCCTGAGGTTAACAAACCTGCTGCTTGTGTGTTAAACAGGATCTCCCATCAGAGGAGGTGAGGGAAGACCTGATAGAGACTGGTCAGGCAGAAGAGATTTTCCAGAAAACATGTCCAGCTGAATTTACTGATGTGAAAGAGGAGGAGGTAACTGCATGAGCTATATAACTATTTTAAAAATGATTTCAGATCTGCAGTTGTTAAACCGATTTACAGAAAACCTTCTCTATGGAAATAAAACATATTTACTAAAATTTCAGTTTGGAGAATGTTGAGCTTAACCTGTGTCTGTTGTCTTCAGCTTGTGGTGTGGGTGGACCCTCTTGATGGGACAAAGGAATACACAGAAGGTACATTTAATTTATCCCAATATCCAAATATATTATCCAAGTATATTTTACATTGTTATACGTTACTGAAGAGAAAAATATTAATAAGTTACAATTATGTGTATACAGTAGAGATTCCACAATATCAAATGTTAGTGTTACAATTATAGTGAGAAAAAAACACCATGATATCACTTATTCATGATTATTGACAACTTAATTTTAATCTTATAAGTAAAGTTGAGATGACATGAACAGCCAGATAAAAGCACTTCACATTAATTGTCCTCTTTTGGATTATTGATTGAATGAAAATGACTTCATATTGCTTCTAAAACTGTCATTATTAATATTGTTTTAGTTTTTGTGACTTTAATAAGCTTGACATACCTAGAACTCAGTCATATGAATAAGTTTGAAATTTGGTGTCAGTGTATATGTATCAAACAGTATAGGAATTTTAATTTGGTTAGTCAGTCAAAGTCTAGTACAGTATTACATCTAAAATGACAAATCATATAAACTGACAGTGCAAATTTAAAATTTCGCTGGCTGTACATTCTTGTCTCCCTCTGTCTCTCTGTGCTCCTCTCTGTTCTACCCTCAGCCTCCAGGCACCTGCATCTGCACACACAGCCCCGGGCCCCCCTCACACGGTCGGACACTCCTCCGCTTCACACTGCTGCTCTCTGTATGGGTGACCGACTAAGGCCCAGACAAACTTTAGCCATCTAATCTCAAAATGTTTGCTGTTGTCTTCATTCTTGCATGCTTTTACTTTAAATGTCTTATATAACACAAAACATATTCTTGTGAGCTTTAAGTCATGTTATAATGCTATTTCCCCATCGAAAACATACTTGTGTTTTGTTTCATTCACACATGTTTAAGTAACACTTTATTATTAGCCTTCAGATCTCCAAAGCTCAAAATGCTCTGCTCCACCTTGTGATGTCATGTAGAGATAGTTTTCAAGTTAGCATCTACTTTTTACATTTAGTTCAGTAGAGACTGATAATTCCAGAGCTGAAATCAACCAAATGATTCTAGTGAAAGTGAATCATTTAAGAACACAGTACTTCCTGGTATGTTTTGATAAGGAAACAACATTATAACATAGATCAGAAAATACCTTAATATGGTTCCTTTAAGAGACTAATTATATATCAGATTGTCTAAAGCATCTATTTGATTTTGTCATTTCAGGGCTGTTGGATAATGTGACCGTTCTTATTGGCATTGCTCACAGGGGACAGGCCATTGCAGGTGTCATCAACCAGCCATTCTACAACTACCAGGTGCTTTTTTTGTCATTGTTAATTATAAATTGTGCCACAGTATGTAATGTTTTAGACAATAAATAGATTCAAATAAAAGCATGTTTCTTGTCATTTTTGTTGTTTTTATTGCAATGAAAACCATATAGAAACATGTGTCTTTACTGTCTTTATGTCCTTATTTATCCTTGGGGAATATTTCAAAGTATGGTTTGGAAAGTAACATACTGTACTCTAAATCTTCTATTTTTTTTATTTTTTTTTTAAATCATCAGTTGACCAAATCTTATTCAAGCAACAGTTCTATAATTGATATAGGCTTGAATGCAGACTAGCCTGGCAAACCAGATTCTCAGATTACATTTGTGCATACAAATTGAACACAAATGCATTTTATTTATTGAATTCACTGTAACAAAAAGTAAAAAGTGCTTGTTTTAGTCATAAATCATTAATACATTTGTCTTGATAGCTGGGAGCAGACGCAGTTCTGGGCCGAACCATCTGGGGTGTGCTGGGACTGGGTGCGTTTGGGTTTGAGCTGAAAGAAGTCCCAGGAGACAGGCGAATTGTCACAACGACGAGGTCACATAGCAACAAGGTGGTGACGGCATGTGTGGACGCCATGGAGCCGCACGAGGTGGTCAGAGTGGGCGGAGCTGGAAACAAGGTGAGGGAGGAGTCAAATGTATATGCTGAGCTTCTTTTAATTCTAGGATTCTGTCAAAACTATTGCCTACACTCAACCTTGCCTACACTAACAGCTATTGTTTTTGTTTTGTTTTGTTTGCGTACACAAAATTTTAAGCTCTAAACAGTTAGTCACCAAGAATAAAGTGTTCAAATGTTTGTTATAGTAGGATTGTTAAGTTGTTTAAAGGTCTTAATCAGTGTTGTCAGATTTTCAGAGAGCAATAAGCTACTAAGCCATTTAAAAAAAGCCCTAAACAAGTGGCCCCAGCCCCATGAAAATAAGTGCAAAAATAAGTAATTAGGTAAACATCGAAAACTGCATTAACGTTAATCAACTTTTAGTAGCCTGTATTTCAGTCTTTTGTGGATCTATTATTGTGAAACAGAAGGACTCACCTATTTTATGTCTTTAAAGTGCCACTCAGGAACAAGCCAATAAAAAAAACAACACTTGACTGTTAAAATTGTGAGCAGACTTGGCAACTCTGATCTAAACACAATCGAGTAAAACATTAAATAACTTATTGTACTTAAGTCACGTGATTTTTACTTTCAACTTGAGTGGAAAATGCCCGCTGAGTGATGACGCACGGCTGCCATGAACAGAATGACAAACACAAAAGACCATTTATAATTTTCCTCACAGCTACTAATTTAACCCTGCAATTTTATTCTTTCACCCATAGTGCCCCAACACTGGTGAATGGATTTGACATATTTTAGTCATTTTCAGTTTATACAGATTAATTTTTATTTATTTAAACAGGGAGAGCCCAATGAGAGCACCAGACTCTCTTTTCCATGAGCGCCCTGTTAAAATACAGAACAATACAAACAAAAACAAGTAAAACAAATGACTGCATAGGTCCATTTAAAACATTTAAAAGAGGAGCAGATGTGAGTATAAATGTTTATCACTAGATTATTAAAGTGCATTAGTTGCACCAATGTATTCAGTTTTGCCTGTCCTTGCATATTTCATTTTTGGGAAGCAAAATAACCAAAAGCTTTTTTTTCCCCATTTCAGTTTGAGTGGCCAGTTTAGACGTAGACAATCATGAGATCTTGTATTAAAAAGTTCCCATATCAAAGTTCAACAAGCAAGTGAGATATTCGGGCAGTCTATCATGGACAACCTACTTTTTCATAGAGTTTCATAGAGTGCACAGTGATGGGTTTTAAATTCATCACCTGTTATGAAATGAAGGACTGAGTGAAAGAGTGAATCTAAAAAAAAACACACACACACAAGGGCCATGAAACAGAGCCCACTGCCTTGAGATGATATTGAAACTGATTATGAAATTATGAAATTGACTGAGTCCAATATTTTAACGTACTAATGTATGATGTTAAAATGTCCTTTTTGATAATATTTCTTTTCTTATATTATGTTGTAGATCATCCAGCTCATTGAAGGCAAGGCGTCAGCATACGTGTTTGCTAGTCCTGGCTGTAAAAAGTGGGACACCTGTGGACCTGAGGCTATCCTACATGCTGTTGGAGGTATTCTAGTCTACATTGCTTTAATTTTGTTCATTCCTCTGCACTTATAATTTGTGTCAGTATTTTCCATACAACCATAAATCAGTATAATTCTACCCATATCAGTGTCACGATACAAACATTTCAAAATCGATTTTGATACTAAGGAATAGACTCAATACTGATTCCAATACCACGATGATAATTTAAAACACTCTGTATTTAGACAATAGAATGGGATTTTCAACATTAAATAATAGCACTTTCTTTTATATTGAGATGTGGCCTTATATCTGTGTAATCCCTCAGTCGTCCAGGTAGGCTTCATAGTAGTCCATGGGTGTATACTAGTCTGTGTCTTATACTTGTTCTGGTACAGCTCGAGATCGTTCTAAAGCTATAGAGGAAAGGTTCATTTTCATTTCTTTTTTAGTAGTGATACCTGCTCAATCAACATCAACAACTCAACTAACTGTCCATCCTTCCCCTCAGGTCACGAGTCTAGGTGTCATCCTCGACAGTTCATTTTGCTTTCACTCACTCATCAATGATGTCACCCGGTCCTCATATTTCTACTTACGCAATAGCTCTCGTCTTTGCCCCCCCCTCACTCCTCACACCACTGCCATTCTAGTCCACAGCCTTGTAACGTCCCGCATTGATTACTGGAACTCTCTTCTCTTTGGTCTCCCCAATAAATCCCTCCAGAAACTGCAGCTCCTTCAGAACTCTGCAGCCCGGGTCATAACACGGACCCCCACTATCCACCACATCACCCCCGTCCTACAACAACTCCACTGGCTCCCCATAAAACAGAGAATTAACTTCAAAATACTAATTACCACCTTCAAAGCAATACACAACCTAGCCCCTTCATACATATCTGACCTCCTCCACATTGCTGCTCCTGCCCGCACTCTCCGCTCCTCCTCCTCCTCCTCTTCCTCCTCACTGTACCCTCTGCCCGACTTGTGACCATGGGGAACCCCCCAGCTTTGGAACTCTCTCCCTCCTGATCTCCGCACCTTAGACTCTCTTCCACTCTTCAAATCCAGACTTAAAACTCACCTGTTCAGACTGTCCTACCTCTTGTAACCAATCACACATCTTTTATCAATCAGTATTTGTCATGTTTTATTGTATTTGTATGTTTTTATCAAATTTGTATCTATCTCCCAAGTGTCCTTGGGTGTTTTGAAAGGCGCTTATAAATTTAATGCATTATTAGGCCCGAGCCTGGGACTCCGTCCCGGCGAGGGACTCATTAAAACCGCGTCCGAAACCCAGAAAATGGCAAAAATCAAGTAGTAAACACGCCCCGACATGGCAGTGAGTGGTGTCAAAAATTAGAACTCGACGAGCTCTAATTGTCACAAAAGACCCCGAGAAAAAATAACGAAAGATGACTCGGTAGCGCCACCTCAAACTTTGATTTTCATGGGGCCAATGGGAGCCCGACTCGGAAAAAAGTCGACGTAAAAATCCGAAACTCACATCAAAAAATAGTACATGTCGGGACATGACAAAAATGATATTATGGCCCCGCCCTAAAATGTACAGGACGTCGGCCATATTGGATCAAACCCGAGAACGACAAAAGTGCACACCCTCACATTCAGGACATTTTCTCGCCCAGTTTTCATCACAAACACGTCAAATTTGGCCAAATCCCTCTAAACCCATGTGTGATCAAAGATTAACAATTACATTTTGATTATGACTTTGGGTGTGGGCAGGGTGAATTTTCAACAAAATCGCAATTTTTGCAATATTTCAATAAAATATTTCTCTTTCACACATTTTTTGTTGGGAAAACGCTAATACAGCGTTTATGCACATTTGTGAGCTGAACGCAATGGTATGCAAATCAAGGCACTCTCTCACAAAATGGCTCTCTAGCGCCCTCTTCAAATTTCATTTTCAAAAATTCGTAGAAGACAAGCGATTTGTCGTGGACGTGTGAAAAAATTCACAGGGGCCTTATTTGTGATGGGGCACAATGTGAGAAAGTCACATGACTGTAGCTGTTATGGTTTAGGAGAAAAATAATGGGTGGAAAATGCGTTTCCATTATTCTTCTTCTTCTTCTTCTTCTTATTTTGGTCGCGACTTTGAATCCACTTTTGACCCCCTGAACGTTAACGAAAAGTCAATTTTATTGGACCCAAAATTCAAGATTGGTGAAAAATTAATTATTTTGATGTTCAAAAAAATTAATGTATCAAAATGACTCAATAGCGCCACCTCAAAATTTGAAATACATTGCGGCAATGAGAGACCTTTTTCATCGTAGACAAATGAAATTTGGTACAAACATAGAACATGTCAAGACAAGTAAAAAATGATATTATGACCCCACCCTAAACCCTACAGGAAGTCGGCCATTGTGGGCGGAACCTCATTTTTTCAAAATTTTACCTCTCACATTTGGATTTTTTGCGCCTTGGATTTTCATTAAACAAACTTGCAAATTTGTCAAAATGAACTAGACCCATGTGGGATTATAAGCAACTCTTTTGGAATTTTCTAAGTAATAAAATGTGGGTGTGGCCAGCCTGCAAAGAAAAAAGCCATTTTTAAAAGTTTTTAATTGCATGTAACTCACACAGTTAGTGTCCTACGTCCCGGCATGAATATACTTTTTTATTCAAAATGTTGATCTGAACACATAGATATACAATTTACACAGGTCAGATTTTATATTGCTCCACAGCGCCCCCTCAAACTTTGATTTTATGGGGCCTATGGGAGCCCGACTCGGAAAAAAGTCAACTTAAAAATCTGAAACTCACATAAAAAAATAGAACATATTGGGACATAACAAAAATTATATTATGGCCGCGCCCTAAAATGTACAGGACGTCGGCCATATTGGATCAAACCCGGGAACGACAAAAGTACGCACCCTCACATTCAGGATATTTTCTCGCACAGTTTTCATCACAAACACTTCAAATTTGGCCAAATCCCACTAAACCCATGTGTGATTAAAGATTATCAATTTTACTTTGATTATGACTTTGGGTGTGGTCAGGGTGAATTTTCAACAAAATCGCAAATTTATGAATATTTCAAAAAAATATTTCTCTTTCACACATTTTTTGTTGGGAAAACGCTAATACAGCGTTTATGCACATTTGTGAGCTGAACGCAATGATATGCAAATCAAGACACTCTCTGACAAAATGGCTCTCTAGCGCCCTCTTCAAATTTTATATTCAAAAATTCGTCGAAGACAATCGCTTTGTTGTGGACTTGTGGAAAAATTCACAGAGGCCTTATTTGTGATGGGGCACAATGTGAGAAAGTCACATGACTGTAGCTGTTATGGTTTAGGAGAAAAATAATGGGTGGAAAATGCGTTTCCATTCTTCTTCTTCTTCTTCTTCTTATTTTGGTCGCGACTTTGAATCCACTTTTGACCCCCTGAACGTTAACGAAAAGTCAATTTTATTGGACCCAAAATTCAAGATTGGTGAAAAATTAATTATTTTGATGTTCAAAAAAATTAATGTATCAAAATGACTCAATAGCGCCACCTCAAAATTTGAAATACATTGCGGCAATGAGAGACCTTTTTCATCGTAGACAAATGAAATTTGGTACAAACATAGAACATGTCAAGACAAGTAAAAAATGATATTATGACCCCACCCTAAACCGTACAGGAAGTCGGCCATTGTGGACGGAACCCCATTTTTTCAAAATTTTACCTCTCACATTTGGATTTTTTGCGCCTCAGATTTTCATTCAAAAAATTTGCAAATTGGTCAAAATGAACTAGACCCATGTGGGATTATAGGGAACTGTCTTGGATTTTTCTACATCATAAAATATGGGTGTGGCCAGCCTGCAAAGAAAAAAGCAATATTTTGAAGTGTTAAAGTGAGCATAACTCACTCATGCAGTGTCCTATTTCCCGGCATATACATTTTGTTTAAAATCTTGATCTACACGAAATGATATACAATTTACATATGTCAGAATTTTTTTACTCCACAGCGCCCCCTTGAACTTTTGAATCGGTCCAAAAAAATTAATTTGACGTTAACATTTGAAATTGGGCATGGACATTTGGCTTGGCAACCTGAACAAAAAAGTCAATAAGAACATACCTCTAATTTCAAAGGTGTTGCCATGGCAATGTCTGACATTTCTCATTGAAATACATGGGTTTTGGTTAACTGGGATGAAAAATATTTACTGTGTCATAGACCATTAAAATTTGGTACACATATTCCTCTCATCATACTGAATAAAAAAGCCAATGAAGACATACCTCTATTTCCAACCGTTTAGGCGTGACAATGTCATGAATGCTCTCATTGGAATGAATGGGGTAGTATTACTCAGTCGCTGATTTTGGGGGGAGGGGCGATGTAAGCAGGAACGAAAGGCAGGAACGAAAGGCAGGAACGAAAGGCAGGAACGAAAGGCAGGAACGAAAGGCAGGATCTCCGCGGTGGCGTGTACCCCGCGGTCGCAAGGGGTGGCGAGGGCCTTTATCACTGCTTGCAGTTTTAATTAATATTATTATTATTATTATCAAATCAGTATCTAGTTTCAATACTTGTTTTATCTTGTATTATCTTGTATTTTTGATATTTTTGATAACCCTAACCCACATATTTGCTATCTTCTTACTGTAAATACACAGAATTTCTATATGAACAGCCCCTGATGCACTATTTCGTAATCTTTTTTACCCATATACCACAGCCCCCTCTGCCTACACCTCTGTCTTCTCCTTACATTATTTCCATCATTCCTAAAATGCACTTGTATTTTACAGGTAAACTTACAGATGTCCATGGAAACCCGTACCGTTATGAAGCAGACGTGAAGCATATGAACTCAGCCGGAGTCCTGGCCACTCTCAGAAACCACCAGTACTACACCAGCAGAGTGCCTCCGTCAGTATTACAGGCTCTCATGTAAACAGCCCTGACAATTACAGGGCTGGATTTAACATATCATTAAAGTAATCTTTGGTTAATAACACTACTTTACACAAATAAATTATGCTTTTGAAATATGATTATTTTTGATAATACTGGTGTCCTTATTTTTTCTTAAACTGAACACTGCCTGCAGGTACTACATTTCCCTAAAATTTATCAGAGGTTTCAACCTCATTGGAGGTAAAAGTGAACTGTACTACAACTGCTACACTTAAAGAAAAATAATTATGATTTTGTGTGCCATATTATTGTATTGCTATTTTGTACACAAATTTACGCAATATATGTCTCTATACATTGTTGATTTAATTTGTATTATTAAATTTAAAACTAACACAATCATTTTGAGTTCTATGTCTTTTATATATAATACCTTTTTTGATCTTGCTTTCTGCCCATTACGTTTGACCCACTTCAAGTCATTTAAGTTTAAAGACACAGCTAATTATTTTTGACCAGCATCACCTAATCTGTATGTTTTTATGAATACCTTTTTAAGATTCAACCATACCTTAAACTATTCTTTAAAATAGCAATTAATTATGCCTGTTTCAATAACTCAGAGACATTTTGAAAGGTATTTTTTATGTATTTTTGTCAATAAATACAGATATATCATGACAAACATATAAAACAGTATATATTTTTTTTATAAATACAAACTATCAGGGAACATTTTGCTGTTTTCCTATTGTGACCGATATTTAAAAGCTGGTTCCTTTCATATTCACACTTCTGTTTTTCTTTATACATGAACAAACTACCCAGGCAACCGCAAACCCTGCCAGCAGACTCCCTACGGCGGCCAGTACTGGGACCCACACAGGCACATTGGGGGGGCACAGCGGCTCGTGTCCCGTCACAGGAGGGGTGGGGGCTGTGGAAACTGTGGGAGTGGTAGCAGGAGGGGTAGTTGCAGGAAGCTCTGGTAAACTGTTCATTTTGGTGAAGATGAAGGGGTGGGTCTGTGAGGAGAGTCAAGAACATAATAATGGTTAATTGTAAAGTGTGAATAAAAGTTTTTAACAAGATTTGTAAAGGATTTTGACTCATTGGATCATATTTTTGAAGTCAGGGCATATTTTCAACTGTGTACAGATTTCTTATAGACCTCTTAAATTTTACCAGTGCTATGTTTACATGCATCGTTATCTGATTTCTGGGTTTATCAGATTACTGAAAGGCCATGTAAAGTCAAAGGGACCATGATCTGAAAGGAATTAGATGATTTTGCTCTTATATCATTTAAAAAAACCTATAACTCTACAAATTTGATATTAACTAGATTTTGAGTGTGCATATAACTGCGGCCAGTTACATCTGATGTGAGTAATCTGATTTTTTTTCTGCTTCTATCTGTCTTCTTTATCTTTATTTATACAGGAGAACACAATGAGTGCACTTGGGCTCAGTGTACAAGTCCATATGAAACATTAAAAACAGGTGCAGGTGTGTGTATACAAGTTCATTAACAGATTATTAAACTGCGACAATGTCAAAAAAGTATCCAGTTTTATTTTTCCTTGGAGTATATTCCATTTTTGTGAAGCAAAAGCTCTAAAAGCCTCTTTCCCCTCTCTGTTCTGGTGCAGCTACTCCTTAGTCTTATGCAGTCATGTGATCTGATATTAAATGTTCTGGTATCAATGATTAACAAACAGGTGAGGAATTCTCTCAGTTTTTGAAGTAATCCATTATAGATACATTTCATACAGTGCTGTTCTCTTCTAATAGACAGTGATGGCTTGTTCACACTTGTGCATGGTTTGATAAAAAAAAGATATGCAAACGGCAAACTAATGTGCGATTAAAAAATTAAAGTGAAAATATGTTTTGTCTTCTAAGTACAACAGACACTGACAATGATCAGATTTGTTTTGTGCATGTAAACAAAAAAAAGTCACATCTAATTAATTATTGGGTTGATTAACGTAGCTATCTGATTTTTACGAGCCATGTAAATGTCCCCACAAACAGCCAGTCACATCCTGCTTTGTTTGCCTCTCTGTTTCCCCTCCTTTCTGCATTTTAGCTATATGCCACAACCTCATTTCCACTGCAGCAGCAGAACCATCAGCCTTCTCAACCTCTCCAACCCATCCCCTTCACCACCTCCACTGTAGACTGTAGTTGCTGGAGGAGGCATTTTTCTACTAAAACTATTGACTAGTATCTGATATACAAGTATTACTACTTTGTATTAGCTGTTTTTTGGTTTTAAAATCAATTATGCCTGTGATTATTGTGTTTGTATCTTATTTTTAAGTGTAAACTTGCTCTTACCTGCGAGGGACAGTGGATCTTGGAGCGATCGTATGTGTAGTTGTTAAAGGCTGTCTTCCTTCCTACTGGCTCCAACTGTCAAACACAGTCAGATTACATTAAATACTACATCCCAGAGTTTATTTACATGTCTTTTTGACTTGTGTTTTTTAATCTTACCATATTATTCCACAGAGCTATGGCCATCTCAGCCTGTGCCCGCTCACTGAGGTGGAAACAGTCCAAGGAATAGAAACTGGTGTCCACCTCTCCCTCCTGCAAAATGGGACAAGAGTAAACAAGATACAGAGACATATTACATTACATAATAACTGTATTTAGTATTTGGTTTTAATTGCTGCTTACTCCAATGTATGGGAGAAAGTAATTGTGCAAAAAAGGCTGAAGGACCACAGCAAAGTCTTCTTTCCCGTCATATTGATCACTAGAGAGTAGAAACTCAAGTTCGACCTGAAAATAGACGAAAATTAAATTAGCCACAAAAGAAATGAGAATAAATATTGCATTCTCGACTTAAAGCAGACCTATTATGCAAAATTGACTTCAGAGCTTTTAACCATATTATAGTTGTTTCCCCTTCTCATTTAGCAAATAGAAATAATTTGGATAATCCTAATTGACCTAAAACAGGAAAAGCTCTGATTTCATGTCAGTGTCAGTGTATGTGTTGTTTGTATAGTGTTTGTATGACTGGTTGCATAGTAAATTAGTTCAGTAAAAATAATCATTTTTGAGGCTGATCACCTATACCGATAATCAGAATTTTTGATCGGCCCACACCCATCATATAGACTTTGATATAATGATGCAAACTATTTTATTATTTGAGCAAAAACTATATATATATATATATATATATATATATATATATATATATATATATATATATATATATATATATATATATATATATATATATATATATATATATATATATATATATATATATATATATATATATATATATATATATATATATATATATATATATATATATATATATATATAGGCTTCTGATGATATGGAGTTTAACCAAAATCTTTTTTTTTTTTTTTTTTTTTGTCTTGGGCAAATAGACATCTTTTCTCTTGCATAGCCTAGGCAGCCACAATCGATGTCAATCAACACATAATACAAGAGACAAGGAAAAATAAACAAAAACAGACAAGCAAAACACACACAAGAAAAAGAGTATCTCCGATTGCCCAAAAAGGAGTGGGAAGAAGAAAACTTATTTAATCCCACCCCCTCTGCTATTATTTCTTAACTTTAGCATACTTTACTTCCTTTTCATGATTGTATTACATGATTACATTGGGGACTATGAGTTAGACTCATGCAACTTATGTGTTACATCATATTGGATAAGGTACCAACAATGGTAAGGAAAGTTATTAATACCAACAATGGTAACGGACAGTAAATACCAACAATGGTAATGACCAATACAGCAATAGTAATGGACAATAAATACGACAATAGTAATGGACAGCAAAATACAACAATGGTAATGGACAACAAATACCAACAATGGTAATGGACAACAAATACCAACAATGGTAAAGAAATGGTAGATACAAAGCCAGCATTACAAGATTACTGAAATTATATTAAGACTCTTCCTCTAGATACTGCGACCAGATCATATTTTTATATTGATGCTTGAACGTAATCTAACTAGTTCCAGTAGTATTCCTCTGGTTGATCTCTCTTTTTTTACCCTTTTACTCTTTTGACACAGTGAAATGGGGATGCTTACCTGATATTCATGATTTATCCGTTTTATCACTTCTATTTCCGGGGAGTTTGTGGATGGGTTCACGACACAAGGACAATGTGTCCTGTGAAAAAAATAATAATAAAAGCATAAGAATAAGCTTGTAGCTTATGCATTACATTAAAAAATTCCTATGTGAAAATGGTCTACCTCTGTAGCAGGGAACAGCCAATTGTGTTTCTCTGAACTGTTTTCAAGGGATCTATTTGCAAAACTTGGGCAACATTAACCAACACACGAGGTACCTAAAGAAATTTAAAAATCCAAATATCAGCACACCTCCAGTTTGAAGAAGTTAAAGGTGCACTGTGTAACTTTTCTGGTGAAGGGTCTGCAGCCTGCTTTTCTCCACAGTGATGTTACTGTTTGGCCTAGAATATTGTCTCTTGGTAAATCCAGACTGAAATCTCTTTGTATTTTCATGTAGACTCATATCAGTCTGGTCCCCACGTCCTCCGTTGCATTTCAAAGGTGCAATCAGATTTGTTTTTTTCAGTGACTCATGTGAAATGAAAGATCAAATCAAATTTATCTCACCAGCTTAACAGAATTTACTGCTACTTTAATTGATTCTGCAGAAATTGGTTATTTTTAGTCCCATGTAATATTTTTTTCCAATATGGCCTGATTGGCTAATCCATCTGTCAATCACTCCCACCTGAAAATTGGTGACCAGACTCACATCTTCGTTAAGTATTGAAGAAGTGTGTAGTCTTGATCTCAGGCAAACAATGTCGCACAGTATGGCATTAAATGTATCTATCTACAGGAAGACAAGCAGGTGACACTACTAGACCAAGCTACAGGTCAGATCTGTGGAGAGGAGACTCTGCTCATAGTAAGAATTCATTTTTTCTATGTATTTTAGTCATAAAAACACCTGTACTTAAATAAATGTTAGATATATATGTTTGATGCCATACTGTGGAAGATTACAAGCACTGCAGTAACCACCATGGAGTAATCACCATGGAGACAAGCATGTGGTGGACCCTAAAAGTTACATAGTGCACCTTTAACATTACTAGTACTAATCATGATAAATAATAACATTTAGCTTACACTTTGATGAAGCATGTCCAAACTTTTCTGTAGGTTTTTGCTGAATTGTTTGGCTGTGAGGTTGTACTGCAGAAGCAATTTAAAAATACATAGTGAAAAATTTGATACATTGGTAGAAGTAGTAGTAGTAGTAATAGTAGTAGTAGTAGTAGTAGTAGTAGTAGTAGTAGTATTGTTGTTGTTGTTGCTTAATTTTGTGACTTACTTGGTCAAAGCAGTAGTTACAAAGGTCCATTTCGCCAACGTATATTGTAACCAGTTTCCAGTCTTGTTCAAAATTCACCTCCTGTGGTTTTTAATACAACACATTGCCACTTTTTTAATATACACAAAGTAATATTAATATGAGTAGGTGGGAGGGGGGATTACAAAGTGACCTTGTTGTTCTTGAGGGCCTTAATCAGAGCTTCTACTTGTGTTTGAATGTCTCTGTAAGAAAATAGTGAGTAATAAATATCAACCATTATCAGTGGATTGTGGTATTGGCTGGTTTTACATACAAGGACCGAGCTCCAGGTTCGGCCATGTTGAATCCTTTTCTGAAAGCCAGCTGACCGACTGAGAAACCCACAAGTTTGGGGTTGAACTTCTTTAAAATGTCTGGAAAGAGAAATTGAAAATAAATAAATAAATAATTAAAACAAATATTACAATTATAATAGCAAAACAGCAAAGGCAAAGCTAAAAATATAAAAAGCCATGAGTAAAAACGTACTTGGTAATGTGGTCACAGTCTCTAAACTTGCGTCTCCTCCGATGCTGAAACAGTACAAGTATCGGTAAAACTATGATTGCATACGTAGACTTATGTGATTTTGTGTTTATGTTACCTCCATGACACTCCTCTGTATTGTTTACTCAGTTCAAACAAGTTATTGGCCTTAGCAGCGACTCCAGCCTGTGAAAAGACAAAAGGACGCAATGTAGGTGAAGTGTTTTTGCTCAAGTACACAATGGCAGAAAGCACAAGATTTACAGGTTTAAAACTAGTTCGGTCTTTCATACTCTGGCTTTAATTTACTTATGATAAAAAATATGCTGTTGTATTTGGATGTATTGTTGTTTTCATCACTTAAAATAGAAAAAGAGCTTTGGCTTGGGAATCCTTCATAAATGGCTGGCTATATCGAGCAAGTAGAAGTAGTAGTTGCATTATAATCTACTAGAAGATAGTTCTAGACTCCCAACTAATTTCCTATTCCTCTTTATAATAATTATAGATGGGATGATATAATTCCCATGAGACCGTATAACACACATGGGACCAAAAGAACAGAAGAAGAGATTTTGTGAATATGTTGTACTTATTAGCAAATATGTAAATTTATGGCATTTTTAACATATTTTTCCTGCCTTATTTTCAATTTAAATAATATTGGCTGATAATTTTATTGTATTTTGATCTTGAAAGGTCCTGTGGTACGAGATATTTTCCCATCCGTAACAGTAATAAATCTTAACATCATCTTACTGTGGCAGAATCTCCAAGCGCCGCTACCACCTTGATGTCTGCCGGTCGGAGTTTGTGAACTATAGTTTCAAACACAGATATCATTAGAAAGTATAGATAATATTCAGCCACTGTAGAACAAAGACCATAAAGACTGTCTCACCTGATGTGGGCACAGGGTTAGATGGAGCAAGGTCCACACACGAGAAGTCACTGCCCCAGTTCTGATGGGAAAGATATTTAAGTCAGGAATTACGCTGTGTAATCAAATAATAGGGTGTCATTAAAACATTTATATCCTTGCTACATAAGGTTGGTCAAATGTTAATAGTCTGATTTTGTTGGGTGGTTAAATGATCATACATAATTAAGCATTGGTATTGGTAATTCTAATCAAAATACCTCATATGAGACTCATAAATGTTTTATTTAGGACTACTCTGTACTCTGTGATGAAAATTGTTGTTGTTGCACTATTTAACATTTGAACTGGAATGTTTCACAGCATGGCATTAAACTAATCTAAATAAATGGTGACGCTACAAGGCCAAGTTACAAGACAGAGCTATGGTGGGGAGTTCAGTTTCAGTATATGTTTCAAGATATTTAGATTATTTAAAGCCACACTTTGGAACTTTCCAGGCAAAGCAACATCTCCATGGAGACAAACATGTAGCAGACCTCAACCAGTATAGTTACATAGTGAACCTTTAATTATTAGTAAATATGCATATGCGTTACATTACAAAGGAAACATAAATAATAAAAAAGATAAATAATACAATAAAAACAATAAAAATCAGATCATGGAAATGCAAGTTTGAGCACGTGGCTTATTAGCAGTCACTTGAAGCTCTGTGGTGAGCTCGACTTAAGGGTGGGCTGTGGGGGTGAGTTCCAGAGGGTGGGAGCAGCCCCCCAATGTTACGACATTCTGAATAATAATATAAACATTTAAAATATCTCAAGAAACACAGTACAAAACTGCCTTTGTGTTGCAGAAAAGAAAAATCACAGGAAAAATATATTAGAGAACTTACAGTAATAGGGCTGGGGGTTGGAGGGGGGCCTGGGTAAATGTAGTCACTGTTGTTGTATGTTCTGATGTATGGTGATGTCTACAGAGAAATACAAATACATAAATACATGTATATATATGTTTTGTTTGTTTATTTGTTTTTTCTTTTCTCTCACCTTTGTTGGACAATTAAGTTTTATTTCTGTCATGAAATCCTGTTTGCTGGTTTTATTGCCCAGTGGCTCCAGCTGAAAAGAAGTGATATTGAAAACTGCCAGTTTA
Source organism: Periophthalmus magnuspinnatus (assembly GCF_009829125.3). NCBI lineage: Eukaryota > Metazoa > Chordata > Actinopteri > Gobiiformes > Gobiidae > Periophthalmus > Periophthalmus magnuspinnatus. The sequence continues at coordinate 9,405,952 of NC_047149.1, forward strand.
CAACACAGAAACAAGTGGATTAAACCCAGATAAATTGTAGTAATACCATGTTGTTCCACAGAGACCGGGCCATCAGCTTGTGGGCTTTCTGACTTAAGTGGAAACAGTCGGGACTAAAGTATGAACGGTCTGGGCGTCCATCCTGAAAGCATATAATAATCAGGGTTAAAGGTTAAAGTTATGGTTAGGGTACACTATAATGAGGAACAAAACAAAAGAGTCTATATCACACCTCACTGCAGAAAGATTGGGCAACATTGGTGAGTGAAGTATTTGAAATGGGTTGGTTACAGCGTGGCTATTACCAACATGGTACTAACTGAATAGTAAAGACAAATGAAATTCTGACAGCCACTCTGACAACTTGAGTCAAGTTAAGAGAATGCCACACTAGTATGTTATGAGAGTAGAAGGATACACAGGATGGAAATAAGTTGGATACAGACTTTGGGCAGGAACTAAAGAGTGAGTAGACTAGCCAATTATTATTATATAATAATTAATTATAATGTGGCTTGAATATTTTGTGAGATACGGTTTATATGCCAAAATTATTCTTAACCATATGACCGGAGCCCAAAGTAGGACCACTTAAGGGCAGCCTTTAGAAATCAGAATATAATACATTTAATATGAGATTATGTCCCAAGTTACCTTTTACAGAGAACACCAGGCTCCAAGGTGAAAAAGATCCCCTGCTATGGACTATACATAAGTACATGCTATGACTTACAGGCAGTCTGGGGACAACTATTTCCCTGAAGAACGGCTGCACCACCACAGTGAAGTTTGAGTGGGTGTCATAGCGGCCGGTCTCCACCAGCTCATGCAGTGCAGTCTAAATACACAAGAATAACATACAACGACTGCAAAATACAGACATATACGACAGTGTACATTGTGGGTACATTTGTACCTGATAGTTTCTGTTAAGAGTCTCCAGCTGCTGCATCGCTGCAGAGTTGTCTTTAGGCATGATCACACAGGGGCAAAGGATACTGCAGGAAACAACATCACACACTATTTACAATCATTACACAGGCACCACTTCAAAATAACTACACCTTTAGTTTATTTAGAGTGATTCAGGCTTAGTACTTAATCAAAGGTGGGTAGTACTCTGCGTAACTGGGTAGTTACATTTACTTGAGTATTTTTAAAAATAAATTGTACTTTTTGTAATTTGCATTTTCAGAGTACTCGTTTAGCAGCATACTTTTACTCCTATTTGAATAATGATTTTGTTGAAGTAACAGTACTCTTACTACTAAAGTTTTGGTTCCTCTTTCCACTGTGTGTAAGTCTACAAGTTAGGTTGGCAATATGATGTGTTTCTTGCACCGCTCCTTCAGCTATGATGGAGATTTTATGTTTTTTGTGTATATCTTTGAAAATATCAGAGTTGGTGCATTTATTAAAATTGGAAGGACAAATTAATAAATTAAATGTGTCCTTCTAATTTAAATAGTAAATCAGATGTTACGACCTGACAGTTACACTTTATGTTACTCTTACTTGAGTAGTACTTTTCTCAAATACCTTTTTACTCTTAATTTCTTGGACCACTACTTGTTAATAAACAATTTGTTAATTAATGTTTATTAATTATAAAGTGTTACCATTACACATTTAATTTAATTTAGCTCCAAATAAAAGATGCATGATGGACTAAATTTTGTCAGTATTGGTTAAAGCCAAAAAGCATTGCTAATATATTATGAAAGTATGTACTTCATGCCACTATTTCATTTTTTCTTGATTGTAAAGTAGATGAAAATTGCTCAAAACAACAGAAATCCTTTTTATTTATGATATTAGCTCTATAGTATAATAATAGCATAATAATAATATTATAATAGTAGCATAATCTTGAATAGGTACATTACATTATCAGTGCTGCCACACTTTATACTCACTTTACGAGCCACGTCGGACATTTGAGTGATGTGTCTAAGTGCATTTCTCTGAGTGGTGTGATGTGAAGAGGCTCCACTAGGTTCACCATAGCACGAGGAACCTAAAACACAAACTACATGATCAGTAACCAAGGACTAAATGCTGTTTCACATGCACACGATATTGTAGCGTGTAGTAGTAGTAATGGTGGTAGTAGTAGTAGCATAGTATAGCAGTGTTACCTCTTTGTGCAAGTAATCCAGGGTTTCTCGCACGTTTTTAATGTACGTTTCCACAGAATACAACAGCTGTAACCAAGAGCGGGAAATGCAGGAGTCATTGGTCGTCTTAGAAAACATAACAGTTGTGATGTATCCAAAGTAGGGCCGTCAAAATGAAATCAGATACTGATCGATACTGAAGGATTACACAGATATAAGACCACATGGGAATATAAAAGAAAATACCATGATTTAAGGTTGAAAATCACATTCTATTGTCTAAAGAAAGAGTGTTTTTTTTAATAATCAGCGTGGTATTGGAATCAGTATTGAGTATCAAGTCGATTCCTCAGTATCCAAATCAAGTTCAAAATTTTAATATATATATATAAAACACTAATCCAAAGTGTATTTATACTTACAGAATTTTTGCAGAAGTCGCACAGATCATTTCCCCCAATAAAAATAGTGATCACCTTCCAATCCTCCGCAAAATTTATTTTCTAAAAAGAAATGTTACAAACAATATTATAAATGATACATAACTTAAAAGAGTTACAATGTCCAAAGTACATCATGTAGATGACAAAATGTTGTGTAAAACTGTGTGGCTTTACCGAGTCGTTCTTCATGCGTTTCACCAGAGCTTGGGCTTGTGTCAGCAAACTCCTAAACAAGAGAATTATGTTCTGTCACATGTGAATATCCACATAAGGGACCACAGCCTTCCAGAGCCAGCACAGGACAGTAAAACATATAACCATTTATTTTGTCCTGTTGAAGTATGCTGACTGAAGGCTTATAAATAGTGAATATTTACAAATAAAGTGTAATTTTGAGAAAAATCTGAAATGCTTTTGTTTTTAAAAAGCCATTTTCTTTGTTATAAAAAGGTCTTTTCATATGCCTTTTAGAGGCTGTATTGTTCAGATAACGTTTATGATGATCAAAACTATGGTTTTCATAGTGGACTAGTTAGGATTAGTTGATTAATTGCTGCAGCCCTATTGTGTCACCACCATTGAGTGTATATAAAGTGTATACTCACTGGCTTGTGGCTCCACCCACAGCCTGGTTCAGAGCAGCCTGAGGACTGGTCTGTTTGCCTGTGCCCAGAGAGAACCCCGTCACATTAGGGTTAAAGTGCTTCAAGATGTCTGCCGGAAAAAAACAAGGTAACATTAATTGAAAGCATGGAAATGTATTCAGCCTGTCACCTTTTCCTATAAACCAGTTATCTCTCAAGACTTTTATATTTACACTCTGTCACACCCCTACACTGTCCCAACTTCTCCACAGCAGCAGAACCATCACCCCCTCAGTCTCACCATCTCCTCCTCTTCACCATTCACCTTAACCAGTCCTAGACTCTTTACATTTGCTTTGTTGCAGGTCTCTGCCATAGTCTGTTGTTAACCTTCATGGCTTGTGTCTGTTTATTTCTGTAATGGCTGAAATATAATTCATATGTCCATCATGTCTTACTGGGCAAAGTGGTGACACTGGTCAGGTTGTCATCTCCTCCAATGCTGAAAAACAAATGGACAAAATAACTGATAAAGTTTATATTGCAAATAGTAGGTGTATGTTCATTAGACTGGTCCTAACCTCCAGGACAGGCCTCTGTACTGGGTCAGGACGTCCAAAAGGTTGTTTGGATTTGATCCAACGCCATTACCTGCCTGTAAAATATTAAAGGGTTATAAACAATACTGAACTGCCTCATGGACTACTGCTTAAACCTTGTGTGTTCTGTATACAGATATTGTACACGTAGTACTTCTTTACTTTGTAATTCAACAATCGAATTTTTGACTAGTGATTCCAATCAATATTCAACCAATGAATATGAACTGATGATGATTTACACTTAAACAAGTAAAATATATTTCTAGATTAGGATTTGGTCTCTAGATTTGTAGATTTGATTTGGTCTGGAAGAGGCATGAAAGTATCTATCCCAATGGTGAATGCATTTTCATGGAATAATGCAGGTGATGGGCCACCACCAGAAAGTTACAGACTGTATCTTATTTTAAGTATGACTTTTTTCACTAGTAGTAGTATTTCCTATGGTAAATATTAATAGGAAACACCTGATTAATCTCAGAATACATTTTTACTAAAATCTAAGTGAAACACACTCACTGTGAGAGAGTCTCCCATGGCAGCCACCACTTTAACATCTCCAGGTCTCAGCTCATGCACTAAAGAAATTCACAACCAAAATATTCATATTATTTAAATCAAGTGTTGTCACGATACAAAAATTTCAAAGTTGATTTCAATGCTGAGAAATAGACTCCATACCAATTCTGATCCTGCAATGATAATTAAACAGACTCTTTCTATAAACATTAAAAAAATCTCTCAGTCGTCCAGATGTGTTCTGTAGTGACACTTTTGACTATTCTATTTAAATGATATACCTTAGAACAAAAGAATCTGTCCTCCCACAGTATCTTACCTGAGTTTGGTATTGAAGGCGAGGGGTTCAAGTCCACACATGGCATCTCTGTCCCTGAAACCTGAGTAAAAACTTGTATTAACCCTAATATTCCAACCACCCCTAAAGTCTTTAGATCCACCATTTTAACCCACTACTCACTGGTTCAATTAGCAGCAACATATCATTGTTTTCCTTTAAATAGGAGTTTGACGACGTCCTCAAAAAGGGCCGGAGCTGGAGGATAGATAAAGTACGAGATGAAAAACACACAGGCAGTACTAACAGCAGTGAGTAATAGTAGTAGTAGTAAGTTAAAGCCATTCGACATAGTACAGGATGTCTCTTATGCGAGTGGCTGTGTCCAGTTTCTTACCTCAGAGGGGCAGGGCAGAGCGATGTCCCCTTGTTTTGCTTCGTCAACTGGAGGCTGTAGCTGCAATACAAGTCATACATTGTGTACATCTTTCATCAGAGAAGACAATAGAGTGAATGTTCAGAGGAATCGTACACGCTGTCCAAAGCCAACTCACCACTTGTATCCACATTTGAACCAGCAGCTTATCTGTGTAGTATGAATCAGTATAAGACGGACTGCTCTGATAAAAACAATAGTAACAACATTGAGAGATAGTTAGATAATAGATCA